>NW_028246172.1:0-90733 GCF_964263255.1 Lissotriton vulgaris | reverse complement strand
ACCGGGGAACCCTCACAATTCTGGTTATGGGGTAAGTAATGAGCATGCATTCTCAGGGACCCCAGTTGAGGAGGGCTGATCTGTCGGAACAACTCCTCGATTGCAAAATACATCCTTACTTCAGTTTTCCTATGGGACACATTCACCTTGGAAGGCTCTCCATCTAGCATTGTTACCAACAATGGAGTGCCGTTCACTTCCTCATCTATGACAACCTTCTTATTTAACTTAGCCATTATACATCTCAAAACTGCCCTTTACTGTCCTCCGGCCAACTGACTAGTCAAAAGAGTGAACAGAATGATCAAAGAGAATATTCAAATTGCATGCATCAAACACTTAACTGTGGAACGGCTTCTACTAGACATGTTGTGGGCATACCATACTACTGTCAACCAAGTAACGGGTATCACCCCATTCTCATCCCTCAAAGGGAGGAAACCAAGCACCAAATTATATCCTAACTGGATTGGTGGGAGGGAAGTAGTGGAGCATAACACCAGAGCGGCAATAACCAAGGTTCCTGCACATCAAGCCAAGTACATGCGTTGCTATTATTGCAAACATGGGGCCAAACCTCAGAAGTGGGCCATAGGAGACTGGGTATGCATACATAGACCAACACATGGAATTCAAGTTATATGATCCCAAGAAGCTAGTGAAAATCAAACATAACACCATGATCCTTGAGAATGGTCAAAACTGGAGCATGGACAGAATAGCGAGAGCTGTGGGTCAGGATGATGACCCATCTGGAAGCTCCTCATCCACAAGTCCTCCACGAGAATGCCCGATCTACCACCAAGGGGCAACAAATAGACTAGTTGTAACACCTAAAAGGCACGAAGACTTTGTTATGAAACAAACCTAGTACATTTCTTCCTCAAGTCTATGGGAGGAAGATGTGTTATATTCCCTTACCTAATGTTGTTAATAATATTCTCTGCTTCCTCATATTTTTGTTATCAATGTAGTATTTCTTTTCCATGTGTTCCTACTCCCTCTCTTTCTCCCCCTCCTCCTCCTTTCCCTCTTTGGTATTGCCCTGCTGTTGGCCGTGAGGCTGCCTTAGAATGTGGGGAGCCGGACACTGGGGAGCGAGAGAGATAACGCAGTGGTCCTGTCACTTTAAGCTGTATGTTGATGGAACTATGGAGACCAAAACGGATACTGTTTCTTACCTGTGTCTGGAGATTCCTTCCTCGTAACATGAAAAACCTGGAAAGCATTCAGAGATTCAAACTAAGCAGGGACCCTATCAATGATCAAGCCCCATACTAAAAGCAAAAGCTTTGTGCCTTAAATGCAGACACCATGTAACTGGACTTTCAGAGACTTACTGGTTGTACAATTAGCATCTCAGAATTATCAGTCTCTACAATAGTATGACAAGCCACATGTGTGTTCATGTCTCATTTGGAAGTCTGCGCAACGTTTCAAATATTGCAGTGAACACAGTAGGCAAGTCAGCAAGCCCTTGAAGAACCTGGATGCAAGGATGGAGTCAGCAGGTTCAGTCGTTCTCACTCCCAGACCAGAAGCAGCAGGCAGCAGGACAGCACAGCAAAGCAGGTTGCAAAGTGGCAGTCCCTCCTAAAGCACAGCAATTATCAGGCCAACACAGAAAAACAGTTAGCAGTGTGTCAGCCCCTCCTACAGCACAGCAGCTCTTCTTCCTGGCAGAATGTCTTTGGCTTCAGCAAAGTACTGATTCAGTGGTGTCAGGTAGGCATGGGCGTAAAATCCGTTCCGCTCGTGAATTTTGCAGATTTTCGGTAAATTCGCAATCCGCGAGATTCACGAATTTCCCGCAAAATCCGCGAGCGGAACGGATTGGGTCAAAAGTTCAAGCTGACTTTTTGTAACTATTTTAGAATGGCGCCGGCAAGCTGCCAGAGCCTCTAAAATAGTTACAAAAGTCAGCTTCAACAGGAAGCACTAATAGATAAAGTAAAGCAGGTGCTAGTTGGAGCTTAAATTCAGTTACACAATCATTAATCACCCCAAACTTGGGGTGATTAATGACTGTGTAACTTAATTTGACCTTCAACTCAAGCACCTGCTTTACTTTATCTATTAGTGCTTCCTGTTGAAGCTGACTTATGGCTGAGGGCAGAAGGGCACAAAGTGGGACAGAGGGCATGAGTTAGGCAGAGGGCAGAAGGGCACAGAAACCAGTGGGGCAGAGGGCAAAAGGGCACAATCAAGAGTTGGGCAGAGGGCAGAAAGGCACAAAAACAAGTGGTACAGAGGGCAGAAGGGCATAAAAAACGAGAGGGTGGCAGTGATGAACCAGGCAAAATAAACCTGCGAACACGCAAAGCGACCCGCGAACACGCAGAGTTCCCCGCAAACACCCGCAAACATGCAAAAATAAAAAATCCGCAAATTCGCACGCATTCGCGAATTTTGACGATTGCGAATTCGCAAATCTGCAAATTTGTGGATCGCGAATTCGCAAAATTCGCCCATACTTAGTGTGAGGCGGGCAGTATGTGTACTCAGTTGGGCCTTTGAAGTGGACAAGACTTCAAAGAGGCCTTTAAAGATCACAAGTTCCGTGCCTTATCTGACCTGGCTTCAGATGCACTATAGGTGGGTGTGCCGCTCTTTGTGTGGGACAGGCACACCCCTAATCAGGTACAAGTGTCAGCTCCTCTAGCCCACTCAACCTCAGGAAGGGCCAATTAAACTGGTGATGAGCCATCAGGATGTGAATGTTACACCTCAGCTCCATTTGTGTGTGGTTGTCTAGAGGGAATTCACGAACACCCAACCCAGACGTGTATTCAGAAACAGACAAAGAATGGCTAAACTTACAATTTAAAATCTGATTTTACCATAAATTGTGATTTTAAATTGTGAGCGCAGAGACACCACACTCCAAATCTCTATCTCTTCCCAATTGGAAATGCACTTCAAAGATATTTTTAAAGCAACCCCACATTTAACCTATGAGAGAGATAGGGCTTGCAGTAGAGAAAAATAAATGTGATAATTTTTCACCAACAGGGCATGTAAAACTCAGAGGTACCTATCCTACTTTTTGAATAAAATGCGCCCTGCACATATGGCTGCCTTGGGTCTACCTTAGGGTTGACCTATATCTAATAAAAGGGAAGGTTTGGGCCTACTAAGTAGATTAACTTGCAAGGTTGAAATGACTGTTTAAAACTGCACACACAGACTCTGCAATGGCAGGCATGAGGCATGTTTCCTGGGCTACTAACGTGGGTGGCAGAATCAGTGCTGCAGCCCACTAGTAGTATTTAATTTACAGGCCCTGGGCACATACAGTGCACCTTACTAGGGGCTTACAAGTAAATAAAATAGGCCAATTGTGATTAAGCCAATTTTACTATGTTAAGAGTACAAAGCATATGCACTTTAGCACTGGTTAGCAGTGTTAAAGTGCTCAGAATCCTAAAGTCAACACAACAGAAAGTTAGAAGGCAAAACATCAAGGGAAACCACACCAAGGATGCCAGATCTAACAGCATTGTAGAATGGAGGCTGCCATGGCCAGGTTATTTACATGACACCTAGCACATTTCAGTAGGTCACTGGGATCTGGGAGCTTGCAGGGGATCAGAGGTGTGCAAACACTAAACGTGACCCCACAGTTCAAGGTGCATGCAGTAGCTGGATTGCAGCTCTTTAGAGGGAGCAGTGTGGTGCAGTTGCCAGAGCTGCTAATGCGGAAGCACAGGGCTTACGTTTCAATCTTCAGCACTAGTAGTATCTCAGATCGGCATCATGTGACTCTGTGCAATAGCTCACTTAATCTCACCGACCACTCCCAACGCCTGGATGCCCTTAGGAGTAATAAGTCACACTATACAAATCTGAAAATATTATTGTTCCTGCAATGTGTCAGAGTGGAGGAATGGAACCCCAGACACTGCATTTGACTCACCCACTGGTAGGTCACCCGCTCGTTGGTCACATTTCCTCCAGTAATAATTTGTGAAGGCAGTGAAACTTAAAGATCTGTAAAAGCCTTTTGTGATTGAAATAGTAAATAGGTTGCAGAGTAGGAGGCCACCACCTATAATTGCAAGTTTATTAATCAACAAGGACTGCAACAACATATTGAAGAGTGTAAGGCAGGTGATTTGCATTGTACATGAGACTATCGCTGTCCATATCTTCTTGGACTGCATCCTCTCTGTTCAGAGCATACCCCATTGTTTTTTAGAATTAAAAGGAGACTGTGGACCTGAGGACCTGGGGAATGACGCAAATGTTTCTATTTCTGACAATAGTAAAATGTATATTTTTTTTATTTGTTCATCTACACACCAGTGGTGAATGACTGGGTGATTGAGAACAGCAATATGCAATATAGAAATATTGAATGACATTTTTAGGATTTACTGTGAGGAATTACATGCTTCTGAACCTGTTCAGTCAATGAGCAATGTTGGGGGTTATCGGGCAGATGCCGATCTGCCTCAGCTCTCCACCTGATGTTAAGGAATTGTTGGATGCTCTCCTACAAGAAATTGGGTTATTGATTAAGGGGGATAAAAACTCCATTAAAGAAACACTCACAATCCTTAACAAGGTGAAACATAAAGGTCACTAACTTAACTTGTCCTTAATCCTCTGATTGCTTGGCACAAAAGCAGTCAGGCTTAACTTAGAGAATGGGTGTTTCAGTATTTGTGGAGCCCACAAACAGTAATAAATTGATTAGACAACAAACAAAAAATCCCACACCAATTTAGAAACATAGAGTAAAATGTAATGAATAAAATGATATCAGAATGACAAAAAATCCATGAGTAGAGCCGGAGATATGCAATTTAGAAGTTTCAAATAGATATAGCACTTAAAGGCAGAAAGCATCAACTGAAGGTGTCTGGTCGTGCTGGATCGGGACAAACCCACAAGCTCAGTCTGACTGCAACGGAAACATCAACAATTTAGAGAGTAGTCCCTTTTTTTAAAGGCACAGGGGATAGGGTTCAGCCCAACCAATATCAAAGTGTTTCTCCTCGACTCGTTAAAACACAAGCTTACGCTATGTGGAAGCTTAATTATTAAAACAAGAACAACAGATATAACTTCAAAGTCGAAAATAAACCAATAATGCATCAACCATAATCTTAAGAATCTACTAAATAATTGAAAAAATCCTGATTAAATATTAGTGAAATTTGTTAATATAGCTTATTATTCATTGCACCAGATACATCATCAAAAATATTTGGTCAAAAAATAACATTGAAAACAACTGAACACAATCAAAATACTACAAAAGTTATTGTGCCAACACAATGTTTTGGTGGATCCATGACGTTTATCCCACCTTCTTCTGGACAAATAACTGAAATAAAATCATTGATATTCTCCAGGATATTATATAATGTATAATGATGGTGCCCTGCTTTTATTCTCCTTCAGCCAAAGAGTACGAACAGTCTTTTTCTTTCCCAGTGAGATAGGAAACTACTATTTAAGACTTTCTAGCTCAAAATTCATGTAGGTAAACAAACTATGACAAGTCTGCTATTGCCTTCCTACCTCAAGCAAGTCCACTGCTATGATAATGCAGATCTAAGTTCAACAGTCAATAAATTACTCCTTAAAGGGACATTTTCAATTACCTATCTGTTTGGCGTGATTCACAAAGTTTGTTGTATCTGCTTGTTTACAAACCAACACAGGTCTTGCAGGCTGCCAATGTGGTGCAAGTGCTTCTCGTTAGGATCATGGTTCAGCGGGAAGACACACCTGAAACAACTAAACTAGAAGATACTACAAACACTACCACAACTTTATCATTAAAGAGGAGTTAAATTACATTTCATTTGAGTCCAAACTTGATATTCCTTTCTTTTTCCAATCAAAAAATAAGATATTCTAATATTATGCAAAGGAATAGAAAGGTCTTGCACCGCTATAAAACAATTTTTTGTTGTTTTTACTAGCAGGACATGTAAAACATAAAAAGACGTCCTACTTTTTAAATACAATGCAATCTTGGCCTGTGGGCTTTGTAGGGTCTAACCTGGGAGCAACTTATTTGTTTTAAAAAGTTAAATTTAGTCCTGACAAAAGGTTTATTTTGTCAGGTTAAATTGCTAGTTCTAAAACTGCACTTCAGGCTGCAGTGGCATGCACAACTAATATTTTATAGGCTCCTTAAGTGAGTGGTAAAATGAGTGCTGCAGAACCATTAGTAGCATTTATTTCACAGGTCCTAAGTACAGGTAATACCACGTGCTAGGGATTTAGAAGTAAATTAAATATGCCAATGAGATGTAAGCCAATTTTACATTGTTTTAAGAAGAGAGGGCCATCATGTTGGCACTGGTTAGCAGTAGTATAGTGTACACAGTCCTAATGCCGACAAACACAAAATTGAGAAAATATGAGTGTTGAAGGCAAAATGTTTGGGGGAAGACCACACCAAGAATGACAGGTCTAACAGCTCTCTTGCAATGATGAATATTAAAACCACAATTCTCCAGCCAATCACTGGAAACATGCTGGGCATGGGCAGCCTACTAGTTGAAATCTATGCGCCATAGGAAGGGTTACTCACTCCTGACTTTTTGCATCATTATAACACCTTAATGAGTGTAGGAATTCTCCCCAAGTCCACTAAGGAGGCATTAAATGTAGTGCTCCCAAAGTTTGACGATGAGACGCTGGACACTGGACATGACCTCCTCTGGAAGTTCAACACTGACAACAAAATCCTGAATAAAGCATGGCCATTCATTTTTTAAAGTCACCCTAATCAATTGGGGATTGTACATAAGAGGAGTTTTCACAAATGGAAATGGAAAAAATACACATTGTGGAGGGGTTGGGGATAGAGCACAGACAGGACCACAGACCCTTTCGAATTTCCAGGCACCAGAATATACCGAGAAACAACAGATTTTCTGTCTAGTAACTATGCATGTGTTTTAGCCACAGAGGGCAAACATATTACAGTGCGGTCTCCTAATTTTGGTAATGGGTTGTTTTTTTTTAACCAAAATGGTGGGGACCCAGAAACGTTTTTTATCTTTTGACAACATACGCATGCTACTCTCTTACACATTCTTCACAGAAATAAACACATTGGACATTGACGCTATATGGTCTACAGGATATGAAGAGTGTAAAGAAATGTTGATTATTATATGTTGTGGTATTGAGACCTCACTGTGTAATAAACTCACAACCCTGTCTTGGGTCCTGTCAGGCTTCTTTGTCAAACCTTAACTCAACCCTGGGAAGCTTTTGCTTTGAGCAGTCAGGCTTCAACAAAGGAACATGTGTAAAGCACTAAATACCACCAAAACATTTGAAGGAGAAAAAAACAATTCTCAGGAAATCCAAACCCAATTTCTAAACAATATCTAGCATTTGTAAAAACATATAGACACCAGAACAAACCAGATCTACTGGAGAGTTCTAGAGATATAAATACTTGACAAAAGAGTAAATCACAACTTTTCACTTAACTGTGAACAAGGAAAATTCAACAAATTTGACACTTAGAAGCTTTTTCAAGAAATCTTACATTGAATTTGAATGTGGTCCCTTCAGGTAACTTTGGGAGCCCAAATCCATCATGGAGCAGGTCAGGGGGACCAACAAGGTCAAACAGGAGAGTTACCTCAACAAGAAAGCAGTCTCCCGTCCAGTTACAGCATCAACGTCAGCTTGCCATAGATTCTGAGGGGGTGGTCTTGATGCATGGGATACAGGATGCAGAAAATACTCAAAGATGCTGTAGTCGATGCTGGAGTTTGCAGGGGCCCGTCTGGGGTCTCCCCTCAGTCCACAAACATGGTAGGGTGTCTTTGGCTACAGAGGTTTCCATCAAAGTCCAGATGGTGTACAGCACTGAACCAGATGCACTGGCCTACTGATCTCCGGTTATGACGAAAACAACTACCCCTTTTTTTGGTTGTAGCTAGACTGCTGAGGAACCAAACTGCACTCCAACGACTCTCCTGAGTCCAGCATACTTCAGTCTGCCAGATTACCCTTTTGCAAGGAGTGACGATTCAGTATTCTCAACTACCACTCAACAAGGCAGGCTTTCCCAGCTTTTGTAGCCCTGAAGCTGCAACAGAAAGTCAGTCAACTGACATGGAGTCACCTCTTCTGTCTGGGGCTCCGAGACCACTATTCTTTAAGTAAGCTTCACATTTCAGAGTCATTACATCAGTGCCTCATAGTCAAAATAGGGGCAAATGTGAGTTTGAACCTGTAAAAAGCCTGTTTTCTCACAAGGGGGGTCGTACTTCCCAGAATTATGCTCCCAGTGATGGATGGAGGGCCTCGTGCATCAGACCTGGAGTACTATTAACAAACAATGGATACCTTGATGGATGACGGAGCATAAACAACCAGAAGCTGTGTCTATCACAAATGCACTGGCATCAACTTCACTGACAACAACCCCACTAGCTTTGGCTAGTAGGAGGAAGACAATTAGAGCAAGGAAACTACCTAAATTGATTGCCTTTGTAAGGGAATTATTAGACTTTATAACTTTACTTTGCTGTATGCTGATGGAGAAGGTTTTTCACATAATAAAACCTGCTTGGATTGAACTCCTCAATGAGTAACTCATTAACCAAATGTTGTGAAAAACCTAACTGTGCACGACTAATGGGGAAAGATGAAAACTGCGCAAGCGCATGCTGAAAGTGTTAGACTAGGCTGCAAATGCACATGACTAATGTAGAAAATAAGTAAAAAGTCAAGAGTTTATTTTTTCACGAATAGTTAGGAAATATTAAGCAGCGTATAAGAAAAGTAAGAGCAAGCGAAAGTTTTCAAAGAGCGTTTAATAGTGGAGTTTTATAAAATGATAAATAACACTTGTATTTGTTTTCTTTAGAAGTGTACTGCCCTGCAGAAAAAGGCCAGAGAGTCTTTTTTGGAATCAACATGGCATATTAGAAAATGTAAAAGGGAGAAAGAAAATATGATCTGTCCTTCGCAAGTTTCTGACGATGGCCAACGCTGCCCAGAGAGGAACATTTTAAAAAGAATGGAACTTCCTTGCCAAGCGGAGCTTGAGGACATTTTCACTGCAAATTGATGAGTGAGATGGAGAGATGAACAAAACACAGAAGCCTGATACTAGAGTTTCCTCTGTTGGAAGTGATTACAGTGAACGAAGTTAAGAACAATAAGATGTTTGAAAGTTAGGCACATTGGGTGTGGAGTGATTGAACACTCCTTGTTTCGGACCAATCAAAAAACATACCATGTGAGATTACACAATGAGTGTTCGACCTTTAGGGAATTTAGAGTATAACTAGTAGTAGTAAGAGAGTGGGGTTTAGGAGTGCGTTTTCTTTGCGGGAGGAGTAAGCTGCATTGCTGTTTCCTAAACTCTATGGGCTGGCTGTTGTTCTGCTGATCCTGACTCTTTGACTTTGCTCCTCAACTCTTCTTGAGGTGCCTACCTTACTCTCATGACCAGAGGGTAGCTTTTCAGATTTCTAGAACATTGTAAGATATTATTGTAAGATATTCTGAATTTGCATAATCTATTTGCAAATATCTTTATTCTTTTGTCTTAATGCCTATCCACTCACTCAGTGGGCTGGCATTTGAGATGTTCAATTGGTGTTTATTTGCTAACGTTTTCTCTTGTGTGATGACTTATGGTCCAAGCTGTATTGTACTTGATCAGCAATTCTCAATTATTTAGATAAAGCATTTCTAACTCTCAAAAGAGTTTGTCATTATTAATGTCACTGATTTAGCGATATAAAGCAACTATTGTTCAAGTGATGTCTAGAAATTCTGATGTTATTTGGCAAATCCCTGATTAACTAAATAAAGATTCATCACCAAGAAAAGGATAAATAGGATGAACACATAGGTACGTTTGGTTTATACTCACCCAGCGTACAAGAGACTGTAGGGTTATTGAATTGGGTCCAGGTGATTGAATTTATCAGTTCCTGAACACTGGATCACTCCTCAGCCAGTAGGGAGTGTTTCAAGGTTGGGGAGGTAGAGCAAACTGTGAGAAAAATGGCATAGGTGATGACAGTAATCTCTAAAATCAGCAACTTTGCCTCGGGAAAATGAAAGGCTTTGAGAAGTTTTGGAAGAAACACGATCTACTGACACCTTATCACTATAACAGATTTAAGTATGCAATTTATCAGATGTGGGAATCTGAATTTGAGGGACCACCTGTGGATAGGGCTCATCAATTACTACATAATCTGGGAGCTGGATGCAAAGATGTGACACAACTGTAAAGAGCAAGAAAATTAACATGAATATTGAACCTAGATGCCAAAACACTTAGGTAAGGCATTTATGGAAGAACATAGGGACAGGATTAGAAGCCTTTCAATGGAATTGTCTAGAAATGCTCAATTTGAAGATATACGGTTTATAAACTTGCTGCAAACATACCAGACCACTATGACGTTACATTGAATTAATACTGGATTATGAGATGCCAGGGCCAAATGTGGCGAGGAGAAAGTATATTTCTATCTCTTTGGGTAAATGTGCCACAGACTGGTGAGCTATTGCAAAACATTATGGGAATACTCTGCGAACTAGCCAGAAGAAAAAATCAAGATGGTTCAGTGGTCTGATTACTGACAATATATTGAGATCCAAGGAAGAAAAAAGAGAAGACAAATTCAAAGATCAGTCAATTGTGCTGGCTAAATGACTGATAGTCATGTTCTGGAGATCAATGAGAAAGAAACTTGTCTCAGAGGATGACTTTCAAGAGATTGCAGCAAAATGGATGCTATTCTCCTTCGGAGACTCTGATCCAGAATCAATGAATGAACTATCAGCAGGCACACCACAAACAAGGGTTGGTCTAGGGGATGATTGAGGCAAACCTATTTCCTGACCCACGCTCCTGCCCCCAAAGATTTAGTTGGATGATAAAGACTAGAAATCTCAAAGAAACCCTGGCAGTGAGGAGGGGAAGGAGCAGCAGTAGTTGCCAGTATTACCCAGAGGCCGTTCCAGCTTGACATTTCTCAGATCAGAGACCAAAGTTCAGGACTAAGAATCAGAACCAATATCCCACACGGGTAACGTAGCGTCCCAGCCCATATCATGGAAGGGGTACCCACAGCAGTACATGTATGTAGCCATGGAATAATACAACCACCCATGCACTGCACACACCTGTTAGTTAAAACCCACCCTGTCCTGTTCTAAATGTCAAAACTTGTTTGAGGGAACATCCTTCAGTCTGCCCCATATAGATATGCTTTTATT
The DNA here is from genome assembly GCF_964263255.1 of Lissotriton vulgaris. Lineage (NCBI taxonomy): Eukaryota > Metazoa > Chordata > Amphibia > Caudata > Salamandridae > Lissotriton > Lissotriton vulgaris. Next base: position 79,498 of record NW_028246172.1, on the reverse strand, counting down.
GATCATAACATATTAAAAGAAAAAGACACCTAAAGTAATGTATATGGGAGCAAATGCTATTTTCACCCGTGACCTCTTTTGGCGTTGCTAGTTTTTTATTAGGTGCCCTAAGATGAAGCAAAAAATTGTTTATGCATTGAGCTGGTTTTAAAAATGTCTACTGTAATATATTAGCGACCCTTTTTGAATAATATGTAAGTACTGTATAATAACGCATTTAAATGGTCTGCTTTGTAGTCTTCCTGTTCTGTGTGTTAATTGTTTCAGATTGTTAGCTATATTTTTTTTTATATAAAGGGACTAGATGATTCAGAGATCTGTACTGGCAATTGTATAGGAAATATTGGCCTGTCCTTTTTATCATGTAATTGAGTAGTTTTAGTATTTTTTATTGTGCCTTTTATGTGCTTTTATGGCCAATACTGGCCAAATAAACATTATCTGACTGATTGACTCTATATGGGAGCGAATTACAAATGACTGCATAAAAAATTAATAAATGTAAGCATTTTATAGTAAGTAATGTGACTTATTAAAGGGGATACTGTACAACAAAGTCATACAACATAATGTGGTCACAAAAAAGGAACAATGTACAGATTCTGTACAATTTTCATTGGGATAAAAATAAACAATAAACAAGTAAACATGTGCTCACATCTTAGATTCCAGGCGATTTACTATCACTTACACATTAAAAAAAATACAACCCATAATAAACTAGGTTTAAAAAATGAGGGAATAAACAGTTTGAGCCACAGCCTATTCCTACCTGCACTAGATGTAAGATCGAATCAGCTTTGTGGCAAACCACCCTTTCTCTTCAAGCAATATGTTTTGGTGCCATCTTTGCATTTCTGTAATTTTTGCATGCCACACATTCATCAGTATGAACAACTAACATCAAACTGGGCTTGATAATACATTTCCCCCAAATTAATTGAAATAGGCGAAGAGCAGTTGCCTTTCAGAAGCCACTACTAATATGCACTTTACAGTGTCTTATATACAAATCCTCTGCACACGTTCAAAGTAAATACATGAAGTTACATTAAATATCACAATGATGCTGGTCTTTATACTTTCAGATGTCTTTAATTCAAGATCTTTAAGCCATCTTTGCCTATTGCTGACCACCGACTGTATAACTAAATTTAACATTGTCATGCCGAATATTGAATTTAATAATCAAAGCTATTTCAGTTTGTTACCTAGATGTCAGAACGTGGATTATTAATTCATGATAAGGGTAACCTCTGCCAAATTAATAAACACACACTGGTTAAGTCACATCATAGTCCTTTTCTGCTTATACTTGGTGGTTATAGAAATAGGCAATTTGCATTTCATCAGAGAAATATGTGCCAATTTCCAGCAGTACTAAACATAATCAAAGGAAAAATCGCAACACAATAAAGTACCTAAAAAAAATAAATAAATGAATAAGCAAAAATACACAGAAACCTTTAAAAAAAGAAAAGAGGAACCAAAAATATGATTTTTTGAACCTTTAAGGCAAAACAGTGTGATAAGAATTGGCAAATCAGTTGGTCCCAGGCATGAAACCTACTGGCCTTGAGGATGCTCTGTTTCCAAATACTAGGACTTCCAGTATAATATGCAATGCTTCTTCAAAAGGCCACGTTCTAAGAGCAGCTGCCAGCATTGCTGTGAAGATTACCTGTTATATTTCTTGATTAACATTTATCATGCAAGCTATATTAAAGAGTCTCAAAGACGCACTACATGCTGATCTCGTGTCAACCTCATTCTGGCAGGGTAATGTTTTGCCCACCAGTACTAAAACTCAGTCAAAGTTACAAAGCCCCATTAATCTTTACAGAAGTGATGTCACCAAGGCCGTACTGGTCTTTCCCTGGTAGGTTGGAAGGGTGGGTGGCCGGTTTTGCAGCAGTGCAGCAGTTTTAAAAGCACACTTTGCAGAGTTCCTTGTATATACAGCAGTTTTTAGGCAACAATAACATTGTCAAGATATCTCAGGTGATTAATTCACCTGCTGGAGAGAGATGGAGTGTTGTCTAGTGTTAGTTTTGACTCATCTAAGTTAGTGCAGAGTGTTAATATGATTGCTGCTAAGAACGTGCAGACCGTGCAGATCACAGAACAGTATTTTACGTGCCTAGCTAGCTCACTGGGTTACTGCTTTTGTCACAGAGATCCTTTTGTTACTCTGCACTTCTAAATTACAATCACAATCTAGCACAGTGAGCTATGACCTACCATCAAAAAGCTGCATGCAAACTGTATGGTACAGGCTAGAACGTTATGCTTTTTTCTCTGTTTTTCATTATCCTAATAATGCTGAAACAGGGTTTGTATGGGTAGGAAAAAGTTCCTAATAGTAATGCCAAACATTACCACTGTTACATTCTGAATCCTGAGTTTGTGCTTCTCTAAACCAAGCTCTCCTAAAAAAAGCCTACCAGTATAGATGACATGTGAATCCTACACCTTGTAGTCCCTTTTGTCTTATATAACATTTTATATACATTGATTTACACACTATGATTGATTATCTCTGTGTATGTGTGTGTGTGTGATGTAAAATCCTCAAATACCCTACACTGGAAGGAGAGGTGCTACAAAAACAAATGAAATACATGCAAGAGAGGGGCTATAGAGAGATGCAAGGCATTGTTGGAGAGTGGTAGTGAGGGGGTCATTGAAAAACCCCAACAAATGTTGTTGTATCCTAGGTATTGAGTATATAATGAAAAATGTGTTGTTGAATGCACCATATTTGCCATATTTTCCCAATTTTCTTGGAGAGCTCCCCTCTCCCAAACCCTCCTTAGAGTTAAAGTTATAGATTTATAGAGAGTAGCTTATTACTGGTAAGGGTATCCCAAAAAGCTGTCCATGGGCACAGGGAGATTAAATGATTTGCCCAGAATCCCAGGGTGTTGAACCAATGCTGAAACTCAAACCCTGATCCCCAGCTCCTGAGTCGGCAGCTCTCGCTCCTGTGCCACATCCTCTCCTCTTCCTATAGTGGTTGCGGCTCATTCACTGCACTCACTCACTATGCACTGCACAGAGGCTTGTCTGCCAAAATTTGCTAGGGCAGCTTTGGGTTTCCATTACATCCCTGTGTGTCACAAGTTAAAGATTGGCTTGCACCAAGCACATCTGTCACCAATTAAAGAACAAATTTCTGTTCTTGCGGCCTATAAACTGGGAAATGTCGGAGCAAATTAAAATATTATTAATTATGCACATTCAATAGCATGATTAGGTTAAAAAATTAAATGTTTGTACTAGGTTTATGGTGAAGTTTAAAGTTGACATGAGTGGGCTTAACTACGCTTCTAATTTATTTGCACATTGCAAGGTATTTAAAGTGGGTGTGCCTGATTCTCAAGAGTAAACTTACACTTTTGTGCAAATTGACTTCTTTTTAGTGTTTACAAACTACGTACAACATTTTACGACTCTGCACTCACTACACTTATCTGAACCGAAGACTCCTCAGTCGGGACAAAGAACTATGCACACATAAGTTTACATTTGTGAATCAGGCCTGACATGTTTTCTAATTTCTCTAACTGTGCACACACAGCTGTAAACGTGACCTTTTCAACTATATTTATGATCCTTTGCTGAAGCAACATGAAAATATATTTATTTTCCTTTTTGGTGTTCCTGCAGGAAGGAAAGAACTCTACTGTATTAATTGAAGACCATGTTCCATGGCTGAATGGAGGTTGTTCGTATACATGTCAAAGTGCTTGACTATTCTAGAACATAACACAGAATTATTAAATAATAGTTTTTAGCAAATGGGGTGTATTATACGGTATGGTTGTGTGACCTCACCATGTAATACACTTCCCAACCGCTTTAGGACCAGTAGGTTTAGTTTGTGAAACCCTTAACTCAACCCAGGGTAGCTGTGTATCCGAGCAATAAGGCTTACACAAAGGAATAAGCATTAAGCATTTAAGCAGTTCAACTTTTGGTATTCACAAAGGACATTTACGCGTAGTAAATGCTCTTGGGTGAATACTGAAAGTCGTAAAGTTAGACATGTGTCTCATTTTATCTTTGTGAATCAGGCCTTGTATTTTTATGTATTTTTTATGCCAAAACAAAAAGAGATCCACCAAAGTGTTCCTGATGTATAGTATTAACAAGGTACACTATAAATGCACGTTTATACTTAACCATGAATAAGCATTAGCAAATTTACAAATTTGACACTTAGGGGCAGATGTACGACCATTGAAGTTTGCAACTCACAAATTGCGAGTGGCAATTTGCGAGTCGCAAAATTCAATGTACAACACTGTCTCAGACACTGTTTGCTCTTCCTAATGGAGTTGCAAATTGCATCAATATTAATGAGGCTGTTGTAATTTGCAACCCCATTGGGAATGGCTAGCACTCCCAGGGATAGTGGCCCATTGCTGGGGTCAGCAAAACACCATGTCTGAGACTGCTTTGTCAATAAAGCTGTTTAAAAAAAAATGCAGCCAATTTTCCTTAATGGAAAATGGGATGCATTTAAAAAAGAACCATTACACTTTTTTGTTTCATTTTTTAAGGGCAGGCAGTGGTCCCAGGGACCACTGCCTGTTCTTGAAAAGTATTTGCGCACCCATTCACAAAGGGGAAAAGGTCCCCTGGGGACCCCTCCCCATTTTCAAATGGTGTACCACCTACTTGAAGTAGGTGATAAACTGCAAGTTTTTTGCAACCGCATACATGGCATTTGCACTCTCTATTAGGAAGGGATGCCCTTGGCACGCCCCTTCCTAACAGCGGGTCTCTAACCCTATTTTGAGACTTTCATAGCGACTAGCAAAATAGGGTTAGTACATTGTGCATTTGTTTTTTGCGGTCGCAAACGGGCCAAATGCCCATTGGGGACTGGAATAAATGGTCCCCACAAGAAATTCAGAAAGAAATGTATCTTATTGTTGGAGCCGACCACAGTCACCTCCAACATAAATGATGGCAGAAAAGGATACCCTTTCATTAACTAAAGCACACATTCAGAGTTTACTCTCTAGTCCTCCCACCTTGTCCTCCATAAATCTAAGCTCCACAGCTAAACAACAAAATGAGTCTGACAAATTAATAAGGTTAAGCAAAAAACACATTAGGACTGAGCTGCATGGGCATTTCCTCTTATCCAATTTAAGAGCAGGGACCATCCCGTGGGGATTGCAAGTAAAGAATGTCCCCGTGGTCTTTACAGAGGATCCCGAATATAAAAAGGGATTCAGCTTCATCAGCACAAAGTGTAGCTTAATGGTACATACTATCGAGACTGCAGCCCGCCTATGTCAAAAAGAACTTTAAGAATTTGAGAGCATAACTATATCCATTAGAAACAATCACTCTGAAGCCGATGCCAGAGCTTTGCTAGAGAAAATTGAAAAGGAGGTACAGACCTTTAAGGACAATACAATCAATTTCAAGACCAACAAATTTGAGAAGGACACAAAAAATTTCAACATTGAAACTGTATACCCTTATCTTAAAGAAGATTACTACACACAAGAAGAAGCACGCAGAGTACTAACCCAATACCAAGGAAGATCAAAAAAACGATTCACAAGCTTTTCAGAGTCATCCTCCTCGGACTCATCTGGTGACATAAATTCCCAAGAAGGGACATGTACGCGACAGGGTCCTTTTTTAGAACAAGGCGACCCGAGAAACAGAGTACGCTTCAAGCCACATCAACCACAATAGGAAATGAGAACCTGCAAGAACTATTACAAGAGTTAAATACCACGTCCATAGTCAATTTATCATCAAGAGTACTAACTCAAGCCGAAAAATCAGTTCTGAAGTTAGGAATAAAATTTGTCCCCTCAATACGGACTGACTTTGCGAATTTGAAAATAGAGACATTGGATCTCTTTCGAAAAATTTTATTAAGGTATTTTTTGCAGGAAAAGAATACCAAGGAAACAAAGAAGCCTCGGGCCTAATCAAAACATCTACGTTTACCCCTCCACCACACCTGATGCCAAAACAAGTGATCGCGTTTGAACAAGCAGTCATGTCTTCAATTAACCATCTTGAAAAACAAAAACAATATGTTCAAATGAACATATCGAAACAAAAGCACGAGGCCATTAAGAACTTACAGAATGAAGAATCTGTGATTATAAAACCCGCCGACAAGGGGGGAGCACTTGTAGTATGGGCCAGAGACCTGTATATAGCAGAAGCGAACAAACACATTTTGAAGAAAGAATGGTACAGACCGCTGAGTGAAGATCCCACCCGCCTTATCGAGGAAGAGATAAAAGAAAAACTCAAATTGGGCCTGGACGAAGGAATCCTGGGACCGAAGGAGTATGACTACTTGACCAAAACAAATCCGCGTATCCCGGTCATTTACTTCCTACCCAAAATCCACAAAAACATGACAGACCCGCCCGGGAGACCGATTGTCTCCGGGTGTGAATCAATATTAGAGCCAGTGGCCAAATATTTTGACATTTTCTTGAAGCAGTTCATCAATCAAGTACCCCCATATTTGCGAGACACTACGGACTTCTTGAATAAAATTGAAGGTCAATCGTTCAACAGTAATTTGCAGTGGCTAGTGTCCTTCGACGTAAAGTCACTTTATACACAAATCCCCCAGGACGAAGCGCTAGAAGCCATGGAGTTTTATCTTGAAACACGTACAAGACCACACCGAGTCCCGACAGCTTTCATCTTAGATCTGGCTCGAATTGCATTGAAGCGTAATTATTTCAGGTTTGAGAACACGTTCTATATGCAGGTAAAGGGCTCAGCAATGGGGTGTCCTTTCGCACCTGAAATGGCCATATTGTTCATGGCCCTGTTTGAACAACAATTTATCGACAGCGATAATCCATTTAGCGACTGTATCACACAGTGGTAGAGGTACATTGATGACGTCTGGAGCATGTGGAGTGGTCCTGAAGAGCGACTAACACAATTCCATGAATGGTTAAACGCAAGACATCCAGATATCAAATTTACCATGACAAAAAGTCGATCAGTATTGACATTTCTTGACGTGGAAGTATCTTAAGAGAATCAGAAACCAACTACAACACTACATCGGAAATCCACTGACAGAAATACCATCTTACACTATCGGAGCTCCCATCCCAAAATCTGAAAAACAATTTACCATACGGACAGCTACTAAGAATAAGGCGCAATTGAGTGCGCAAAGAAGATTTTATGGTTCATGCATCCATCTTTAACGACCAATTAAGAGATCGAGGTTATCCACGAAAATTGTTGAAACACGCTGTCAAAAGAGCTTGGTATATACCACGAGACACCCTGCTAATCAAAAGAGTGAAACCTCCTATGGAGAAACTGGTGTGTGTATCCACGTTTGGTCCACATACCAATAAATACAAGAAGATCATCTTATCAAATTGGTACCTTTTAACCGGATTGGACCTCCAGATGGAAAAACCTCTATTTGCCATGCATAAAAATAAAAACATTGGGCAAAAAATGATCAGAGCCGACTTGGGACGAACACCAACGCTAGTCAGTGATTTTCTCACCCAGTGGAAGTTACCCCCCGTTCAAGGTCACAGAAAATGTGGGAACTGCTCCATCTGCGGTACGACAATTGAGGGCCATGATTTTATACATGACTTTTATTGAAGATCTGCACCAGTTAGCTCAGCACAGAGGACTTTATTTATTTTAAAATTGTAGCGCTCACTATCCACGCTCTGTCACATGTGCTCAGTCTTATTCTTGTGACTTCGGCGTTTTTTAAAAGGCATTACTAAATTGTGTTTTTATGTTTTATATTTGCTGACATTTGCACTCACTCTTTCCCCTATTCCCTATCCGCCGCGGGATGCTCCGTTAGTGCAGAGGGAAACAGGGTACTCGAGCCACCCACCAGCTGCAGCCGCCATCTTAGGGCTGGTTGGGGACGCGCTCTAGCTCTCCCCGACTTCCGGGTTAGAGGCTATTTAGGCAGAACGAGCCCTTGGCTCGGGGATAACACTTTGATTGAAGATCTGCACCAGTTAGCTCAGCACAGAGGACTTTATTTATTTAAAAATTGTAGCGCTCACTATCCACGCTCTGTCACATGTGCTCAGTCTTATTCTTGTGACTTTGGCGTTTTTTAAAAGGCATTACTAAATTGTGTTTTTATGTTTTATATTTGCTGACATTTGCACTCACTCTTTCCCCTATTCCCTATCCGCCACGGGATGCTCCGTTAGTGCAGAGGGAAACAGGGTACTCGAGCCACCCACCAGCTGCAGCCGCCATCGTAGGGCTGGTTGGGGACGCGCTCTAGCTCTCCCCGACTTCCGGGTTAGAGGCTATTTAGCCTTCACTCGCCAGGATGCGCAGCGGACGCGCGCAGCGGGCGCGCGCCGAAGACGCGCCTAAGACTAGCCCGTCTGCGCCCGTCCGCGCTAGACCGGGCCCAGGGGCCAGTCATGTTGCCCATTCTACCACATATACGCCACAATCACTAAGACAGCTACAATACCCCTCCCTTCCATTATGTCCCATTGCCGTTAGGCGTATAGATTCTCTGGGTCTTAAACGCTCAGCTACCCCTGACCTTAGTATCTGTCACGTGCCTGCTCCTTCCATTACAAGCAACCAGACCATCAGGGTAACATATCTTAATACACGCTCTTTAGTAAGGCATCATGATGAGCTTTTTATTTTTCTGTCTACCAATAAACCGGACATACTCTTGCTAACAGAGACTTGGCTCACCTCCGAGTCTCTCCCAGATATTTTGGCGACCCTCCCTCCCGACTATTACATCCTCCACGCTGATCGTCCGGGAGATCGTCCTGGGGGTGGGGTAGCCGCTATCATCTCTAAACGTCTTAACTCTTTTTCTTCATCTTCCCTCCCTATACCTGAGGTGGATAACCTGCTTCTCAATTTCAAAACCAACATGGGTGCCTTCACGCTTCTGCTTCTTTATCGTCCACCATACCCTATGACATCTTTTTCCACTTGTCTGAGTGAACATTTGTCTGTCCTATTGACACACCATGCCAGTCTCGCCCTTTTCGGTGATTTCAATTACTGGTACAACGACTCTAAGGCCGGTTCCTCAGCTACTGAGTTTTTGATTCACTCCACAGTTTGAACCTGATTCAACAGGTATCTCTTCCTACCCACATCAAGGGTCATATTCTCGACCAGATCTGGACCTACAACTTAACATTGTCCGAGCCAGTCATTTCCCCTTGTGTCTGGTCGGACCATTTTCTAGTCGACACCATCATCACAGTCGCTGGCACAACCCCCGCCCCTCTTATGGCTGGTGGTCTTGCCCGGAAGTGGAGCGCACTTGACTCCCAGGGCTTCCTTATGGCCTTGGCTGATACCCGTCCACGTACGAACCTCATTGACCCATCTGACATTAATTCACTGGACAGAGACATCAGCACCTGGTTAAAGTCGGCCAGTGATCAATTCGCTCCACTTACGAAATTTCCCTGCACGCGGCATCATTCCTCTCACAGATGGTTCACGAATGATCTTAAGCAACTTAAATTGAAAGTGCGCCAGCAGGAACGGATCTGGAGGCGTACTTACTCCGATTCAGCTAGGCTGCTCTATATCTTGGTGCGGAGAGAATACAAAGCCGCCATCATCTTAGCCAAGTCAGACCACTTTTCCAACAGACTCTCGTCAGCAGTCAATAAATCCAAGGAAGTCTTTAGGGTCATGAATGAACTTACCACGGATGACAGAACTCTCCCAGCCCAGACCCCCTCCCAAGTGACATGCGACGCTCTAAACCACTTTTTTGTTGAAAAGATTATAAAAATAAAAAACTCTATCCCTTCCTGTCCTCAGTCATACATCTCGGAACCTTCTTCCGATAATCCCCTGACCCTCACAACCTTTCCCGCCCTTGATTTTACTTCCTTAGTGGGCCTTGCTAACCGGGTCCAGTCGGGTTCCCCCAACGACTGTTGTCCGCCATCAGTACTGCGGGATATCTGCCTTAAATTACCGGATGACATTCTATCCCTACTGAATGGCTCTCTGGGGAGCGGCATTGTTCCTAACTCCTTTAAAAATGCCATTTTAGTGCCCCTTCTCAAGAAACCCGGAGCTGATCCCGGCGATCTCTCAAATTTTCGCCCTATTTCTCTCCTTCCCTACTTTTCTAAACTAATAGAAGCATATGTCACCCGTTGTCTCTCTAATTTTATTGAGACTTCTGGCTACCTGGAGCCCAACCAGGCCGGTTTTAGACCCGCCCACTCAACTGAGGCTGTTATCCTCGCGGTCTTGGATACACTGAGGAGAAATGCGGATGCGGGCATCCCTCAAGTCCTTGTACTCCTGGATTTGTCTGCCGCATTCGACACGGTGGACCACAACATCCTTCTCCACTGTGTCGGCCAGGCAGGCATACAGGGTACTGCCCTCAAATGGATTGGGTCATTTCTAACTGGACGTATTCAGGCCGTGCACCTGGGCCCGTACACCGCAGCAAAAACCCCCACGTCTTGCGGAGTACTTCAAGGTTCTTCCATCTCGCCATTATTGTTCAACCTTTACCTTCGCCCACTTATCCACTCACTTAAGAACTGGGACATCACGGTATATAATTATGCTGATCTGCAGATAATTTTTCCCCTCAACTCCTCCAATGCTGTTAACACCTTTCGCACCGCTATGATTCACATCCTACATTGGATGAATGAGAATCAATTAAAGTTGAATCCAGGAAAAACCGAGCTGCTCCTTCCCGGCTCCAGTTCTGCTCACTGGGGTCCACAGTTCTGGCCCACTGAATTTGGCCCCCTTCCACCTTCGGTCAAATCAGTGAAAAGTCTGGGCGTGATCATTGATGCAGAGCTTTCCTTGAAAGCCCAAGTGGGCGCTGTCATCTCGTCCTGTATGTGTCAGTTGAGAAAGATCCGCAAAGTTAGCCATCTTTTACCACCTTCTGCTCTAACTCAGGTTGTCATCTCTTTGGTTCTCTCCCGCCTGGACTTTTCCAATTCCATCTCCCATGGCCTCCCTCAGTCCCTGTTGTATCGTCTCCAGGTGGTTCAGAACCAGGCGGCCCGTCTCATCTATAAAATCCCTAAATGGCAATCGGCAAAACCCCTGCTGCATCGACTTCATTGGTTGCCGATGGGACTAAGGTCAGCCTTTAAGGTAGCCTGCCTCACTTACAAAGCCCAGTACTGCACCAGTCCTGCATTCTTGCAATCTTTAATTACTTCACATCGCCCGTCACGCAACCTCCGTTCTGCTCACCTTCATATGCTTGTTGCTCCCAAAGTTAAAACCAAGAAGTACGGCGGCCGCCGCTTCTCTCATCTGGCCCCTAGCCTTTGGAATTCCCTCCCTCTTTTCATCAAGTCAAGCACTTCCCTTTCTATCTTCAGAAAACTGCTTAAGACATTTCTCTTCCCCTCCCTAGGCTAACCTGGTCAGTGTCAACTCTTCATTTTCCATCCTGTTATAAAGAGCGCCAGGAAACCTTTGGTGTCAGTGCGCGTTATAAGAGTCACTTAACATAACATAACATTAAATGGACACACAAGGAGGTGACTAACTGTAAAACTAGGAATACCATTTATGCGAACAAATGCCCATGTTCTCAAATATACATTAGCAAAACGACCCAACAGGTGAACCAGCGAATCGTACAACATAGATTGAGCATCAAAAATCAAGCACTGACCACCCAAATGGTGCAACATTTTGTTGACCAACAACATTCAGAAAGAGACTTTCAATGGACTGTACTATCCGGTATTAAATTGCACCCACGCGGAGGCAATTTAGAAAATATGCTGGCTAAGAAATTTATTTTATTTATTTTATTTTGAGTATTTGTAAAGCGCAACTGATACCTTGCAGGCTTCCTGGCGCTGGAGAATACTCTGCTGACGGATAAACCGGGAAAACAGTCAGACGGGCATTTATTGGGGGAAAAGCCAGGTTTTGATACGTCTCCTGAATGGAAGAAGTTGTGAAATCTGACGTATGTCAGTGGGCCGGCTGTTCCACAACTTGGCCGCTGCAACCCTGAAGGATCTGCCCCCGGTTCTGGTTTTATTGAATCTGGGTACCTTTACCAGACAGGCCGCGGATGAGCGTAGATCTCTGGCAGGAGTGTACCACAGAAACAGGGCTTGCAGAGGTTTGGGTCCGAGTCCGTGCAGAGCCTTAAAGACAATGCAGAGGGACTTGAAAGCCACACGTTGTTTTAAGGGTAGCCAATGTAGCTCGGCCAGAGCTGCTGTGGCCGAAGCCCTCCTCGTCCAGCCAAGAGCCAGCTTGGCGGCGGCAGATTGAATTCGCTGTAGTCGATCCATCAGCGTGACTGGAGACTCCAGGAGCAGGGCGTTACAATAGTCGAGGCGACTAAGTATCGTACACCTGACTATCGACGCCCGGGCTTGTGCAGGGAGAAGTGGCATGATTTTCTGCAGCGAGCGAAGCAGGGCTGTGCAGATCCCCACAGTTTTCGTTACCTGGGTTTCCATACTTAATTTGTTGTCAAGCATGGCTCCCAGGTTGCGAACCGAGGCAACTGGCAGAGGTTTGTCTCTAATCTCTGGGGGCCAGAATTCACTCGGAAACTGGCGGGGTATGTTGGTGCCTGAACAAAACAGGACCTCCGTTTTAGAGGAATTAAATTGGAGGGAGTTTCTGTGTATACATCAACAACAAAAGAGTGTTCCTGACAGGTCGGTGAGTGAGGGCTTTCCTAACAAACTAAATGGGCTTTGTTGGTTCCTTGTGCTCTGTGCCTTTTTCCACCTCAAACAGAACAGGAACACTCTTTTGTTGTTGATGTATAATATAGTTTGGGGACTAAGAGTGTTCATGACTCTCCCTATCTCTCTTGTTGTTTATGAGGAGTTTCTGTGTAGCCATCCAGCCGTCTCTCTTAAGCAGTCGTGGAAGGTGGAAAACGGAATGGCATCTTCACCTTCCCAAGAGAGAATGAGCTGCGTGTCATCAGCGTAATTTATTGTTTTGATCCCAAAGGATTGGATTAGCTTGATTAGCGGGATGAGGTACACGTTAAAAAGGATGGGGCTGATGGAGGAGCCCTGAGGAACTCCCTGGGGTAGAAAGAAGCGCATCTAATTCTAAAGTTCCATTGTACAACAAGAGGATTGAACGAGCTAAGCGAGTTGAACCAAGCACAAACTTGAACATTGGAACCCCAAGTCCCAGAATCCAAAGGGACAAGGAACACGATGATGACACGCATAAAGGCAGAGTCAGCACAAGCATCGAGTGATACACGTTTGGTGAGAGAAGACTGAATCTATGCCAGAAGAACACAGCTGCAAAGTAAGTGAAACCTGCCTCAAACATCGTTATGAAATGTGGAGTAGACGGGCGGTGAAACTGCCATACAGAAAATGTCACAGCGGTTCAAGTACTCCATCGCGACAACGTGCAATGTAATAACATAATGGGCTGCACCAGATAGATTAATAAGGACGATAAAAGCACACATTTAAACAAATAGATTTCCATTTACACTGCGTTTTAAAAAAAAAAGTTTCCTCTGTTTGGTTGCGACAGGAAATGATGCTGCCCCAAATTTAGATGAGGATACAATTCATCTGGTAGAAGAGGAACCTTTCATACAAGTAAGAGAAATGCCTTGGAAAGCTCTTCCCAAGACAAAAACAGTAAGCAAGTTCGTTCTGTATAAACAATGGCAATTTAATTGTTTGCAGGATGAATTCAAAACGTCCTAAGCTGACCGTGTCTGGAAACACAAACACAAGTGGGGAGTCATCGAAATAGATGTACGAAGACTCCAGTAAGTGCTTCCAACTCTAAGTCATAAAAAACGAAGATAGTAGTTAAGATTGTCCCATAACGTCAGACTCAAACTTATATAAAATCAATTTGGTTGTGGTTAAAAGAATCCCATCAAAAGCTATAAGGTACTCTCGGTATGTACTTAGTGGGTTGGTTTATTTAGAAGTTTGATAAGGAGAGGCAAAGAAGGGCGCTACTCATTATATATTATTTTGTTAATTACCAGGTTTACACTGTGGTCTAAAGCCCTGATGATAATCCCCTAATGCAGAAGGGGATTGAAAACGCATCAGCACGTCTTTAATCATCTGCGAGGGACCAACATTGAATGGGACTCTAGTGAGGGTGTCATAATTGAAACATACCCCGAGACCGAACTTTTATAAAAAATAACTTTCCCTGCAGCCTGCCTGTCATAGTGCCACATAGAATTTGAATTTTGGCAGGCAATTGTTGAAATTTTGGACTGGTGTAATTAATTGATGCAAATACAACAGTGTTTTGTCTTTGTTTTTGATTATAATATGTTTTTGTAAAATGTTTTTCATACAATTTTGATTCGCACTATATACTTAATGAAATGTGTATTCCTCCTATGCATCAAGAGTAATGAACAGTTGTTTGAAATGAAGTTGAATCAATACAAATATGAAAGTAAAGTGCAATGATTTTTTGCGTTGTATTTCGAATCTGCAGTATTAATTAGCAGTACTGAAATAGGTGGCCTGGTATCCCTTGTTTGAAAAAATGTATTAGACGTCCTGCCAGGCTCCCAGAACGGAAGAAACCCCTTTGGTCTAACCCCTTCCATGCTCATGACGAGCTCAGCTCGTCATGCAGTCCACTGCTCGTGTGCTCATGACGAGCTGAGCTCGTCATGAACAATGATAAATCCCACTTTGCAGTACAGGAGGGGAAAACCTCTAGCAGCCAAGGTGTTAAACAAATTGTATTATATACAGCCACCCACCTGAGGGATCGTTAGGCCTGTCTTAGGGGTGACTTAGATATAATAAAAAGAGAAAATTGGAGCTTTGCCATTGATTTAAGTGGAAAAGTCGAGTTAGTGGTATAAAACTACCCATCCAGAATGCTGTAGAATGCTTGGAGCCATGTATTACATTTTTCACACCCAGTGTGGCACAACCAGTGCAGCAGTCCCTGGGGTGACCCACTAACTTACTGGCCCACGGTACCTGGGTACCATATACAAGGGATTTACAAGAAAGTTTGTTTATGCTAATTGGGTACAAGCCAATCAGCCATGCACAGTTTTAGGGTCAGAGCACAGGCGCTGAGGTCTGGTGAGCAGGCCTAAAGGCACTCTGAGTGTTGAAAACCAACCACCATCACTCATAAACATTAGGGGGAATCATACAAAAAGAGGCATTTTTTACAGGAGCACAGAAAGATTCATTTTCCATGTGATGTTTTTTTTTTGTTTTACTATTGGGTATCATCATGTTTTCTGTTAGATCTGTCAACTTTAGGGTAGTCTCCCTAAATGTTTGCCTTCACCCCTGATATTTTTTACTGAGTGTGTTTTGTTGACCTTAGGACTCTGTTAACCAGTGCTAAAGTGCTAAAACATGGCAAAAATGGCTTATACCTGATTGGCATATTTAATTTACTACTAAGTCCCTAGTGCAGAGGTAGATTATATACTCAGGGCTGGTAAATCAAATTCTACTGGTGGGCATACAGAACTTATTGTGCCACCCACTTAAGTAGCCCCTTAAGAGATGTCAAAGGCCTGCCAGTGCAGCCTGTTAGCAGTTTTTAAACTTCCAAATTGTCTTGCCAAAAAAACACCCTTGCCAAACCTTTAAATTGTTTTTATTACACATACTTCAGACCTAATATAGGCATAAACAGACCATAGGGCAGGGTGCATTGTAATAAAATATTTGGACATGTACTTTCAAGTTTTAAATGTCCTGATAGTTACAACTCACAATTTCATTTTTCCACTACTATGAAGCCTAACCCTCCCATATAACAAATGGGTTATCGTATTACAGTTAATAAGTGGTAACCTTTGATTGAGATGCGGTAGGAAAGTCATGTTTGATGTCTGAGAAATTGTAACTTAAAATTCTCTTTAATGGTAAAGTCTGATTTTAAATCACAATTTTGAAAATTCCACTTTTAGAACATTGGCATGTTCCTGTCCTATTTGGTGCCTGCAGCCTATTTCTGGGTCACATGACTGGATATATTGGAAGAAGGAAGAAGGAATGCTCTACTGCAAGAGGTACTGCCCTACAGCTCTGCTTCCTGAGTAAGAAGGACTAGACTACATCTTGAACCCAGGAAATCCAGAGTGACTCCAAGGGCTAACTTGCCAAGTGGTTCCTCCCCAGTCCTGGACCCTTGGAAGAAGGACTAAGGGTCTTCTTTCACATAAAGAAAAGCCCAGGTCTAGAACAAAATTAGAATCCTAGCTGAACAAAAGGATCCCTCATGCACCAGAGGTGGAATGCTTCATCATTGAGATTCTCCTCTCACTATGACAGCAGGCCAAGGTGCAGCCTACAACTACCTCTCTAAGAAGGAGAAGCTCTTTGGATGTTTAGAACAGATGGTAGAAGCCCTTTGGAAAACTAAAGGCTGGGAAGGCTAGCAAAGCTTGCAGTATGTGAATAAAACACGATTGCAGTGATTATAACTTACTCCAGAGCAGGTGTACAGCTTTATTTTGGCATTCATGGGTCAAGATTAAAAAGAGTGAAGAGACACTGCATTGATCAACTGACCCTACTTCCATATGTCACTGGTTATTGGTCAACATGTTTCTGCCAACTAGACCCTCAGAAGAGTTTTAATGGCATTCACCAGGACCTTTATGTATCCCTTCTACTCAAATAACATGCTTATAAAAGAAGAAATACAAACCCAACTTCAGTGGTCCACAAACACTTTAAACAGCAGGTCCACTTTGTTACAGATGTAAGGAGATATAACAACAGTTAGTTTATTACAATAGCGTTAGTAGCACATACCAAAATAGTGCCACCAACTACCCAAACACTGGTAATATGTGACTACCACAAAAGTGTATGTATATCTTAAATGCAATTGTGGTGTTCATACAAAGTACACAAGCTTACTCTCAATTGTCCGGTGTCATATCTCAACTCGAGGGACCCTGGCGTGGGGCTCAGGGTGCACTCTGTCCTACATTGTGATTATAGGTAAATATTACATTGCTGAAAAAGGCACTGCTCGTTGGTATTGGTACGCTCAGTTAATACTGTCCCATCAAAAGGTGATGTAAATCACCATGACTGTGGCATGTCATAAGCGGAAGAAAAGATTTAAAGAATGATGCACGTGCTGGGTCAAATGTCTATAAAAGATAGCAAATATGGTTTGAGGGTTACATGTAGGATTCAACGCCTTTCCAAAGTCACTGAAGGGTTCGGGTCAGGCTAGCCCAAGTGTAGTAGTGCTGACTAAGAAGGCACACTTATTAAATGTATGCCCGTGGAAAATGGTAGAACCCCTCAGAAATTAGCAGTATAAGTCACACTCGAATTGCCAAGCTTTGTATAAAGAAATGGCATGTTGTCTCTGACTACTAAATGGTTATGTGTATTCTTTTTGTTTTTATTAAAAGATCAAATATGTCTCCTGAAATTGGTCAATGGTGTAGTATCGTGCACCATGCTAATTATAGAAATGTTATTGCAATGTTCATACGCCAACTAAGCAAACGATTTTTAACAATTATAATGTTCATGGAAGGTGTGCAGATCATAGGCACGGAAATCATATTGCAGCTTTCACAAGCAGTCGTTAAGCCAATGCCAGTAGAGCTGCATCGCTGAATACATTATAAACCAGTAAGCACAGCAATGCGGGCAGCGAATCTTAGGGACTAGGAGCTTTAATTCTGCTCTATAACTAAACCTTGCTGAGGGCAGCGCTGCTTGAGTGCAAGAAGTTGCATGCCAAAACAAGCAACAAGTCTCAGGGGGCTCGAAGCAAAAATTCTGCTCCATAAATAAAGCTTGCTGAGGGCAGCGCAGCTTGTGTGAAAGACGCTAGAGGACAGGAAGGTGATCCTGAGGACAGTGTCGATAGCAGGCATGGGGACGTGGACAGAATGAGCTCAATTAGGGCAATGCGGCTGACGCTCACAGGCAGGTCGCTCCCCACCACTGTTCCCTCTAGGGCGCGCGCGCGCGCGCGCGCGCACCTTCTCTGACGTCAGCGCGCACCACCTATCGTGGAGCGCGCACACAGGCCGTCGCAAGAGATTCGCGCCGCCCGCCGCTTTTAAAAAGCGAGCGGCGCGAACATGACATGCAGCACATTTCCAGTGGCGGCGGTTGGCGGCGGTGCGGGCGTAAGAAGTTGCAGGTAAGCGGGAGGAGAATGTATTTACCGCGGCGGGAGGCGGGAGGCGGGAGGCGGGTGGCGGGAGGCGGGTGGCAGGAGGAGAATGTATTTACCGAGGCGGGAGGCGGGAGGCGGGAGGCGGGAGGCGGGAGGCGGGTGGCGGGAGGCGGGTGGCAGGAGGAGAATGTATTTACCGAGGCGGGAGGCGGGAGGCGGGTGGCGGGTGGCGGGAGGCGAGAGGCGGGAGGCGGGAGGAACCGGTGGTTATTGTGGTGCTTTCAACGTAGTGAAATTCTGGTGTATTGCTCATTCTGCTCCTGCTCACTCTACCTCAAAATCAGTGTCCCTCTGAGTTTTTACTCCACACAATTTCGCGGAAAATCGAGTCTTTAGAGGGCATGCATTTTGTTCTTGATGTAACGTTTCGAAGTTACACTTCCGCTGGAAGTTCTGATTGTCCTCTTGCTAGCACAGTAGCGTATTGGTCTTAGAGAATGTTTCATTTATTTTTGCACCTCCGATTTAGTACTCCAGAGGGAGTGAGAAGCGAAAAGGTGTTTGACTGTCATGAAATAAAAATTTCAAATGCCTTCTAAAATAGTCATAGAAGTAAATTTCATTTTGCTTTTTGTGTTTGATTCCTGGCTACATGTGCACATCATCTTTTCTGGGTGTCATACGTCCCAGCCAGCACTGAAGTGCTCTCAGCATGAAGCGAATGGGAAAGTGTTGTTTTGTTCACCTTCACAAGGGATCTCAAAAGTTTTGTAAGCGCTTGCATATAAAAGAAGAGACCGCAGTAGGTCTTTCAATGATTATTAAGTGTCTCTCAAGCACAGTATCCACATCTAAACCAATAACTACCAGGGCAAATTTAAGAGCTACAATTCTAAAAAAAAAACGTTCCAGATTTAGAATAACGGTGCATTTATGTTTTTCTATTTCATTCAGTAATGTAACAAAGAGGTAAGTGGCCTCAGCAGGGACAGTGAACAACAAACATCAAAAGTTGTTTCTATGGGGAGGTGAAAGTCTTAAGGAGTCTACAGAGCAATTGTTCTCTCAGTACTAGTGGCTCAGCATTACATTTTATTGCATTAGCAGAAAGGGACCAATGTGAATGTTGCAAATGCTTTTGCAGCCGCCTTGGAGGTACTCATGTATTTATGCTATTGCTAGAACGTATATCCTGTGCGCGAGCTACGTGCCGAAGCACATTCACGTATTACATGCATTGCGCAGGAGCGTTGCCTTTTTTGTAGTTCAGCAGAACTATGTTGAACTACACATTCACACAGTGAACGGCATAACCACAGTAAAAAGGTTTTGACAGTCTGAATTACAAGCGGGCAAGAACTAGAGTATATTTTTAACCAAAATGTCATTACGGTAATTTCCTCAGAATGTAAGAAAGAAAGAGGGTCTTAGCCCAGAAGAAATAGTATTCTTCATACTGTTATGGGGGAAATAGTCCATCAAGCTTGAAAATAGCAATGTGAGAAAGAGAAATGGCCCCTTAAAAATCACACTTTGACTACTTACAGTTCACATATTTCTTAATTACCATGATTGATCGATTATCTGTGTGCAATATGGAATTTTAAAAGACAAGCCTGTTGCTAGCCTGAATTATAAAATGGCTCCTCTTGGATCCCCTTCCTGTAACCGTCTTTTTGGAAAGGGGCACTAGGTTTGTGACTTTACATTTCAGGAGTTTTGCAGCAGCTTGAAAGTCTTTCAAAGCGAGGTATTATTGTTTTAAGGGCATACTTCCTGATATTGAGCTTTTTCCATGGACTTAAGAGCTTGGTTTTATTCAGGGAGGGGGAGGGTGGGGAGTGGATGTCTGTGATTAAGAGCCGTCATGCAGTTTGTCTTTGGTTGGTGCCCTTCCGTTTCTGGTGCTTTGATGCAATTTTGAGATCGTAGACTTTCTTGTTGCTGAACTGGGTGTAATTTCTGATATTTCTGATATTAATGCTTGATTTTACTTGCGTGAAAGAGTCACTCATATTCATTGAAATGTCACTCATAATTAACTGACATTGTGGAAATGTCACACATAGCAATCTGAAAGCTTGGCAGTTATGCACTAAAACTAATGCAGGTGATAACGGGTGTAAAACGGAGGTCGGGCAGAAGATCGGCATGGCATTTGATTATCATTAATTATTAATCAAATGCCATGCCGATCTTCTGCCCGACCTCCGTTTTACACCTGTTATCACCTACATTAGTTTTAGTGTAAAAAGGCAGCCTCCACGGAGCTCGTTAAAGACTCAGAAAGAGGGCATTATGCCCCCCCCCCAGATCCTCACAGTGTACAGATGCAAATTTGCACATTTGGCTCCCCTAGCATTTATTGCAAATGACCTGGTAGAAGAAGTTTTGGATGTTATGGTTGAGCAGCACGTATTGTAATCCTATTCTAACATGTTTGTTGCTTGACTTATATACCAAATATTTTTCAGACTCAGCTTGTGCACAGACTGTTAGAGCCCACTCTTGTCTCCCTTCTAGCTCAACCCTTCCTGTTAATTTATTGTCTCCCTCTCCTCTACTCTGAAGTCACACTGTCATCTGAATGCAGCCTCGGGTTTGAGAACCCACTGACCTCTGCCTGAGGACTCCTCCATATTCATTATACTCCCACGAGGCTCTGTTGCTTCAGCCCTGAGGACACACTGTCCTCTGTTTGACTGCAGCCTCAAGTCTGAGGCCTCCTCTCCACATGCCTTGCTTCCACAAGGCCCTGCTGCCTCAGCTCTGAGATCCCACTGACCTCTGTCTGTGGTCTCCTTTGTACTTGTCTTTGATGGATTGTGTGCTTCTCAGCCATCCTGTGGGTTACCTTGTTCACCCACCTCAACCATTTGCAGTTTGTATTTTGTTCTACACCTTCTGTAATGCCGCTTTCCCCTGGGATTCACATTTATAGACCAGTTTCAGATAATGGATGCTAATAATGGAACACATGGGCACACCCCTGTTTGTCCTAGGCTGAAATCCCAGGTAATTATTTGGTCATTTTTTGTCTTGGGCCTCTTGACCGGTCCCATGCACAGTTTGTAATTCTTCAGGCGTTTGCTGACTTACTTGTCTTCACTTGTAGGTTTCCAGTCTGCACGGTATTTGGATTACAGTGGTCAGGTGCGAGTACCACAAAGACAAGGTAATTCTGTTTACGTTCCTCGTTGGGTTGGGGGTTGCTGGGTAAATAGATTCACAATCTGCACCCTTTTTTCTTTTGCAGGTTCGTGAGACCGTACTACAAAGACAATTGCACAGGCAGACGTGAGTGCAGGCAGAAGAGGTAATTGTTGGGTTGAGTTAAACTGTGGTGCGTCTTGAACATTGTAGTACCATATATACTTACCGATGTTTTCTTCTGTAGCAGGTTTCACAGCCAGAACCCCATACATTTAAAGAGGCGCACGTGAGTGCAGGCAGAAGAGGTAATTGTTGGGTTGACTTAAACTGTGGTGCGTCTTGAACATTGTAGTACCATATATACTTACCGATGTTTTCTTCTGTTGCAGGTTTCACAGCCAGAACCCCATACATTTAAAGAGGCGCACGTGAGTGCAGGCAGAAGAGGTAATTGTTGGGTTGACTTAAACTGTGGTGCGTCTTGAACATTGTAGTACCATATATACTTACCGATGTTTTCTTCTGTTGCAGGTTTCACAGCCAGAACCCCATACATTTAAAGAGGCGCACGTGAGTGCAGGCAGAAGAGGTAATTGTTGGGTTGACTTAAACTGTGGTGCGTCTTGAACATTGTAGTACCATATATACTTACCGATGTTTTCTTCTGTTGCAGGTTTCACAGCCAGAACCCCATACATTTAAAGAGGCGCACGTGAGTGCAGGCAGAAGAGGTAATTGTTGGGTTGAGTTAAACTGTGGTGCGTCTTGAACATTGTAGTACCATATATACTTACCAATGTTTTCTTCTGTTGCAGGTTTCACAGCCAGAACCCCATACATTTAAAGAGGCGCACGTGAGTGCAGGCAGAAGAGGTAATTGTTGGGTTGAGTTAAACTGTGGTGCGTCTTGAACATTGTAGTACCATATATACTTACCGATGTTTTCTTCTGTTGCAGGTTTCACAGACAGAACCCCATACATTTAAAGAGGCGCACGTGAGTGCAGGCAGAAGAGGTAATTGTTGGGTTGACTTAAACTGTGGTGCATCTTGAACATTGTAGTATAACAGTTTGCATTCATGAGCTAGGCGTCAACGTAAGCCATGTTTCCTTATTTTGCAGGCTTTGTGGGACAGCAGGCTCAAACCGGCGGGTACGGAAATGTTCAAGCGCAAAGCTGTAACTTCGGGAGAGTGCAGTGCTTCACCACAAAGGAAGAAATGTTGCCTTGTATTCAAGGAAGAGTGGATGAAGGAAATTGTGGAGGCTGAGATACAGAAGTCACGAAGCAAGGTCCGCATGCAACTCGGGGAACTATTTCAATACAGTCCGGATGTGGGCTTGATTTGCAAAGCATGTGCCGAAGCCAAGATTGTTGGGGACTTTTCCACAGGGAAGAAATGGAGTGATGGCTGGAAACTGGACTACATGAAACGCCATCTACTTAGCAAAGTACACGAGTCTGCCATGGTGATATTGAGAAACAGAAGTGCTGCTGCGAGGTTTGGTTTTGGAGTACGGGCAATGCTGACAGAAACTGCCACAGACAAAGCAAATAGAATGGAAGTAGTTGAACGCCAAAGATCTATGCCTGAGGAGATAAAGATTCTCATCAACAACGTGTTGCTGGCAGTCAAGATGAACACTTCAATGTTATCTGTACAAGACATCCATGACCACTTAGCTTTGTATGTGAAGATACCAGACAGCTGGAGGAGCAAGAACTATGCCTTTGAGTTCCTTGAGGCCATCAATAGCGTGATACACTGTGAAGCTATGGCAGAACTTCGGTAAGCTTTGTATCACACCTTGATAATTGATGAGAGCACAGATATTTCTGTTTCAAAAATGCTCATCCTGTATTTCAAGTTCCGACCTGTAACATCAACTGAGCATAAAACGCAGTTTGGGGGCATAGTGAAGCTGACTAGCTGTAATGCTGAGGCTATCACTACTGCCGTGAAAGAATTCTACACTGCCAATGAACTGGACCTCATGAAAATGGTCATGTTCACATCTGATGGTGCATCTGTGATGCTGGGGAAGAATAATGGTGTTGCTACTCGCCTTAAACAATCCATTCCTCATCTAGTTGAGCAGCATTGTGTCGCCTATCGAGAAGATTTGGGAGTTGATGATGCCTGGAAGAGGGTTCCAATGATTAAAGAGATGGAGACATTATTGAGGACTGTCTACACTGTGTTCTCCAGATCTCCTGCAAGGAAGTCCAAGCTGGATGAAATTGCATTGGTCACTGAATGTGAAGTTGTCTCTTTTCGACCACTGAATGAAGTCCGGTGGCTTTCAAGGCATTTTGCTGTTGGTGCACTAATTCGTAATTACGAAACTGTTCTTAAGTACTTTGAGCATGAGAAAGTTGAGGAGAATGATCCAATTGCTAAATATTGTTATAAAAAGCTATCAGACTCCAACTACCATATTTCCCTTGCAGTACTTAATGACATTCTGGGTGAATTTGCATCTTTGTGCAAACTATTCCAAAAAAGTTCTTTAACTACTGTTGAAGCCGTACAGTATGCAAGAGCGAAGATTGGCCAAATTAAGCAACAGTATTTGGGGGACACTGTCTTTTGGAGCAGCAATGTAAGAGAGCTGATGGTTTTGTACAAGGATAGGCAAGAGTTTGACAGTGGGCCTACATGTTAAGGGTGGGTTATTTACCACCTTTCAAGACATGGTGACTTTCACTGTACGCAATGCTGCTCAGTATAGTGTCGTGCCTCAGCTTGTTGATGTCTGCGCAACATTTCAAGCATCTAGTGCAGACTGTGAACGAGGATTCAGCCTCATGAATACTATCAAGAGCAAATTGAGGAATAGACTAGAGCAGAAGCATTTGGACATGCTGATGAGGACAAAGGCCTACCTCCTGAACGGGAAAATTGACCTAGACCGAGTTTATCAGCACTGGAAAAATGGCAAGGATCGCCGTGAGAAGCAACCCTGTCACCCATCTAGTGATGCCACTTGACGTGTCTGAACAGCCCTCTGCCTTCTTGTGTATATGTGATAATGTATAGGCTCGCAGCATTTCCCCACCCAATGAACTGTGCTCCAGTTAAGAATATTTATTAAAATCTAATGATGGTACCACCATTGAAGTCTTGTGCTTTTCTAAACTTGAATGTACTTGCCAGTGTAACCAGTTCATGTCATGGCGTGCTTATCCAATATTGCAAACTGCCCTTAAGACCCTTATTGTGGCGCTGTATGTGTGAAAATGCACTATCTTTTCGCTTTTTAAAGAAAAATTTTGGAGTGCCATTTGGCGCCGCAGACACGCGCGGTTTGGTTCCTGGCGCACATAGCCATGGTTGCAGCGCACAGAGACCCTCCACTGCCGCACACAGAGGAAAAAAATTAGAGGGAACATTGCTCCCCACGCTGCTGCATGGCTCTGCCTGCATTGTTTTAGCCTAGTCTTGTATTTTACTCCTGTGCCTAACTTGCTTTCTTGCCCAGACTTGTTTTTATTCCCCTGTGCCTGTGCTTGCTTTCTTGCCCAGACTTGTTTGTATTCCTCTGTGCCTGTACTTGTTTTCTTGCCTAAAGTTGTTTTTCCTTCCAGTGCCCAGTTCTCCTGCGGACCCCGCCCATTTTTCCCGCCGCTGCATCCCTGCAGCCTGCCCACCTGCAATCCCATTTGCCAGCCCGCTCCCGCCTCCCAGCTGTTCCTCCCTCCCACATCCCCTCATATGGAAGCCGTGCAGCGGTGAAAGAAGCGACCTATGACCCTGCTCGCAGACAGGTCGCTCCCCACGCGGCTGCACAGCTCTGCCTGCATTGTTTTTGCCTAATCTTGTAGTTTTTCCCCTGTGCCTTACTTGCTTTCTTGCCCAGACTTGTTTTTATTCCCCTGTGCCTGTACTTGCTTTCCTGCCCAGACTTGTTTTTATTCCCCTGTGCCTAACTTGCTTTCTTGCCCAGACTTTTTTGTATTCCTCTGTGCCAGTACTTGTTTTCTTTCCTAAACTTGTTTTTCCTTCCTGTTCCCAGTTCTCCTGCAGGCCAGCCCATTTTTCCCGCTGCTGCGTCCCTACGGCCCGGCCCACCTGCAATCCTATTCGCGGCCCGCTCCCACGTCCCAGCTGCTCCTCCCTCCCACATCCCCTCATATGGAAGCCGCTACGCGGCCGCACTCAGCGGGAGCGCCGCTGACGCGCCGCTGGCGCACCCAAGGCAAGCACGTCAGTTCCCGTCCACGCCTGGACTGCGCCCAGCGCCAAGACCCCTGGACAACACGAATGCCACGATGCCCGACACCACTACGATGCCAGAACCCTCCACGCACTCAACACCGGACGATCACACACCTGCTTCCTGGCCACCCGGAAGTGCACCCACGGAGCTTTCACCTGCCAGAACTGCAGCTTCACAAGCATCCGCCCCACCATGCTGCCGACCAGGAAAGAACCCAACCACCTCAGATGCATCCTTCTCAACACCCGCTCTGCCCGAAAACATACCATTGAACTCTGGGACCTACTCGACTCAACCTCCCCAGACGTCGCCTTCCTGAGGGAGACCTGGCTGAACCCTGCCGCGGCACCCAACATAGCCATAGCCGTCCCGGAAGGCTACAAGATCACCCACAAGGACCGCACCAACAGAGCGGGAGAAGGAATTGCCATCTTCCACAGGAACACTATCAGAGTCTCGACCAACACCGACGACACCCTCAGCACCGCCGAACACCTGCACTTCCAGATGCACACCGACCCCAACACCACCCTCAGGGGAACCCTCATCTACAGAACGCCCGGACCCCGACCACAGTTTAGTGACTCCATCACTGTCTTCGTCAGCACACACGCCCTCACCTCCACGGACTACATCCTCCTCGGGGACCTGAACGTCCACCTCGAGAACAATGACGACACCAACTCCGCCACCATGATCAACAACCTAGCCAACCTCGGACTCAGACAACTCATCACAACACCCACCCACTCCGCCGTTCACACGTTCCAAGCAAACCTGCCAAAAGCTGGAGAAGATCTGGCACCGTGAACGAACACCGGACAGCCACGCCGCCCACAAGAATTCCACCCGCAGACACCATCACCTCATCATATTCGCCAAAAGGGCCTCCTTCAAAGACGGCATAGACAACAACGCGCACAACAGCAAAGAGCTCTTCAACATCGTGAAGGAACTCTCCAACCCCAGCTCCAACACCAACGACGTCCCACCCTCGCAAGACCTGTGTGACTCGCTGGCCACCTTCTTCCATCGCAAGATCACAGACATCCACAACAGTTTCAATGCCATGACCACCCCGACAACCACTGAGACCTCCGCCCCTACGACCACCATCCGCACCAACCGCCTGCTCCACTGGACCAACATCAACGACGATGACGCCATCAAAATCATGAACACCATCCACTCCGGATCTCCGTCAGATCCATGCCGACATCACATCTTCAACAAAGCCAGCACATTCATCGCACCCCATCTCCCGAAAGTCATCAATACCTAGTTCGAGACATCAACCTTCCCGGAGAGCTGGAAGCAAGCCAAGATCAACGCCTTACTCAAGAAACCCAAGGCGGACCCCAAGGACCTCAAAAACTTCCGGCCCATCTTCCTGCTCCCGTTCCCGGCAAAGGTCATTGAGAAGACCGTCAACCAACAACTGACCCGCTACCTCGAGCAGAACAATATCCTGGACCCTTCCCAGTCCGGGTTCCACAGCAACCACAGCACAGAGACTGCCCTCATCGCCACCACCGATGACATCAAGTCCCTGCTGGACAACGGAGAAACAGCGGCCCTCATCTTCCTGGACCTGTCAGCCACCTTCAACGCGGTCTGTCACCAAACACTTCAAACACACCTCCACAATGCTGGGATCCAAGAGAAGGCCCTGGACTGGACCATCTCCTTCCTCTCCGGCAGAACACAGAGCGTCCACCTTCCCCCCTTCCGCTCTGAAGCCACCGAGATCATCTGCTGCGTACCCCAGGGCTCATCCCTCAGCACAACTCTGTTTAACATCTACATGGCACCGCTCGCCCACGTCACCCATAGGCACGACCTCAACATCCTCTCCTATGCCGATGACACCCAGCTGATACTCTCCCTCACCAATGCCCCAAACACCTCCAAAACCAACCTTCACGAAGGAATGAAGGCCGTTGCTGAATGGATGAGAAACAGCCGACTGAACTGAACTCGGACAAGACTGAGTTCCTCATCCTCGGATCCAAGCATTTGGCTTGGGATGACTCCTGGTGGCCGACCGCACGGGAAACTGTTCCAACACCCACCGACCACACACGCAACCTAGGGGGTCATCCTTGATTCCACCCTCTCCATGACTAAACAGGTCAACGCCGTCTCTTCCTCCTGCTTCAACACCCTCCGCATGCTCCTTAGGATCTACAAGTTGATCCCCACTGAAATGAGAAGAACAGTCACCCAGACCCTTGTCAGCAGTAGGTTGGACTATGGAAACGCCCTCTACGCAAGAGCCTCTGCCAAACTCATGAGACGGCTCCAACGCATCCAGAACGCCTCTGCACGCCTGATCCTCAACATCCCTCACCGCAGCCACATCACACCCCACCTGAGAGACCTGCACTGGCTCCCGGTCAACAAATAGGATAACCTTCAAGCTCCTCACCCATGCACACAAGGCACTCCGCAACACCGGACTAACGTACCTCAACAGACGACTCAGCTTCTACACCCCCACCCGCCAGCTCTGCTCCGCCGACCTCACCCTCGCTACAGTCCCCCGCTTCCGAGGAGCGACCTCAGGCGGCAGATCGTTCTCCCACATCGCCGCAAAGACCTGGAACACCCTCCCCATCCACCTACGGCAGACCCAAGACCTGCTGACCTTCAGAAAACTCCTCAAGACCTGGCTTTTCGAGCAGTAGCAGCATTCCCCACCCCAGCGCCTTGAGACCCTCACGGGTGAGTAGTGCGCTTTACAAATGATATGATTGATTGATTGATTGATTGATTGATTGATTGATTGATTGATTGATTGATTGATTGATTAAAGGACCCGTGTGCCTAGTAAAGTAAAGCAAGTCATGTGCCTAGTAGAGGGTAAGCATGCTGCTTACCTTCATGCAGTGCCCTTGGGTAGACCTATCATCTCAGGGATTGGGTCACTGCGTGAACACCTTACACAGTTCATGGACTTCTTTCTAAGATCTCTTGTACAGACTATGCCTACCTACCTACAAGACACCAAAGATGTCCTGCAATTGCTTGAAGGTCTAACCTTTGATATCCAGACAGAGTACTTAATCTCTTTGGTTGTAGAGTCATTGTGCACTTGTATTACTCAGGACCGAACCCTTGCCACTCTAGAGTCCCCGCTCTCAGACTGTCGTCATGACTTCCTCACGCCCATCTCTTTGATTATGCTATGTGCCACATTGGCAATGAAAGTGAATTTATTTCACTTGAAGAACCATCTATACCTATACACCCCCAGGACTTCGGTGAGTAATATCTTCACCCCTGGTCTAATGAATTTCTCCATGCATGACTTTGAAACAACGCATGCTCTTCATGGTGAGAATCCGTACCTCTCCAACATTAAAATCTGGAAGTGGTACATTAATGAAATCAATATGATCTAGAATGGGGATGCAACTTCAATAAGATCATTTCATGAATGGCTGAACTATTAACATCAGTTCTTGAAATTCACTAAAGCTTGACATCTCTAAACCATCTCTAAACCAATGGGCTTTTTAAGACATTTAACCAGACCATGAAGGTCATGATTATGGGCCTGCTTGAGCCCATGAGACAGAAGTGGAACATCTTCTTACCATTCCTATTCTTTGCTTACAGAGAAGAATCACAGAAGGGAGTTAGGCTCAGCCCATTTGTACTTGTGTATGGACATCCTGTTAGGAGACCTCTTAGTATGGTTAAGGAGGGGTGGGAGCAAGTTACCAAGAACACCCCCCTCATGGCCTCAGGAATCAGATAACGAATTTCTAGAAAAGGCTTCTAAAAATTTAGAAGCGAGCCTGGAGTTCATGGAACTCTGGTATTTCTCGGAGTTTCAGCCTGGCCAGAAAGTGTGGAGATGGTGCCAGTGAAGCTCAATGTCCCCCAAGACCATTGGACTGAACCCTATAAGGAAAGGTAGGATAAGGGCTAGCCACCGACCTGGTGGACCTCAAGAGCCCTCGAACCCCATTAAAAGTACTCCATGTGAATCACCTCAAACCTCACTATGAGAGGTCTGAGGTCAACCATTCTGCTGTTGACAGATGATGGTATGAAGGAGAGTGGACCTCTCCCTGACCCTCTATCTTCTAAGTAAAAAGATTTGTCAAGGGAAGGTGACAACCTTTCTCCTACCCTGACCCCAGAGCAGCAGTGGGACTGCCACCACTTATTGGGACAGGTACTTTTCTGTTCTCCCTCACTTTTGTGCCTACACACATCTGTGCCCATGATATAGACACTGGAGATAGCCTGCCTGTCAAAAATAAAATGGACAGTTGGTCATATAAAATGAGGTCCAGCATTAAGGAGGACATCTCCAAGATTTTGGAATTGGGAGTAATTGAAAACACCAGTGGACCCTGGGTCAGCCCAGTGGTGCTGGTACCCAAAGCAGCTCTATTGGGTGCACCCCTGAACTCAGGTCTGTGTGGACTACAGGGAGCTCAACTCAGTCACCAGGAGTGATGCACACCCCAGCTCCCTGAGCTGAAGAGCTCATAGACAGGTTGGGGGCTGCCAGGTTCCTAAGTACTTTTGACATCTGGATACTTGCAGATCGCTCTAACTGGGCAAAAGAGATATCAGCATTCTTTACCCCAGAGGGAAATTTTCAGTGGACTTAGAATTGTAGAATGCCTCTGCATCCTTCCAGAAGTTGGTTAATCATGACTTAGCTGAGATTGAGACCTTACATTCTACTTACTTAGATGATATAAATGTTTACAGCTGCAGCATGTAGGACCACTTTATTAACCTTCTGGAAGCCCATAAGTCTCTGCAAATGGCAGTCCTGATTATCAAGGACAGTAAGTCCCACATAAGGTAGGGTTCTGTGAAGCGCTTGAGACAACTCATGGGTGGCAGCAAGGTGCAGTCCCTCTAGGCCTAAATAGAGAATATCCTGGTCTGGGAACCCCTCACTGGATACTACAGGAGGTTTGTTAAGTATATGGTACCATTGTTTCCCACTTAACTGAGCTGACTTTCAAGAAGCAGCCCTAAAAGGTGCTCTGAACAGAAGCCTGTCAGAAAGCATATGATTACCTCAGACAGGTCACATATACAGCAACTGAATTCAAGGCCCTTGGCTTTTCTAAACAGCTCATTGTGCAAAGTGGCTCCTCAGGGGCTGTGTTAGCACAGTTAAATGAGGAGGTTACTTCCCGGAGAACAAAGGTGGAGGGTTATTGAGAGCGAAGCCTTTGCTATGGTCTGGCCACTGAAGAAGTTGAGACCATACCTATTTCGGATTCACTTCTGGATTCAGACAGACCACAGGCCCAAAGTGTGGCTAATGGAGATGAGGGATGAGAATATCAAACCCTGTAGTTGGTACATCTCGTTGTAGGGAATAGACTTTATGTTGGAACTCCACCCTGGGTCAGACCATTCTAATGCTGATGGTCTGTCCAGGTTCTTCCACCTTAGTGATGAGAACTCCCAGGACGTTGGGTAGTTCTTCCTACTTTTAGCTGTGGGGGGCACATATTAGACCTCTCAGACTTAGGGAGGTTTTCTCCTAAACATTTTGCCTTTACCCTAATATTTTTCTGAATTTGCTTTTGTTGACCTTAGGACTTTACCACTGCTAACAAGTGCTAAAGTGCTTGTGCCCACTCCTTAGAGGCAATATATGAAGAGGTTATGCAGTATTCATACAGCAATAAAATGAGAACACAACACAAGAAAAATCCAAAAAATCTGAAAACCAATTTAGAAGAATAGTGAATATTTATGATATGAGACCAAACAAACAAAAATCCAAAAAGTAGATTTAGCAATATGATTTTTTACATTTTGAATTAAAAATAGTGCCAAAAAGAAAAAAACGCCAAACTTTGCTGGACAGCATCAAAGTCCAAAATTAAGGCTGACCATGAAAGAATGTGTGCAGGATAGAGGGACCCTGTTCTTCCTTGTGAAATTTTTACCTTCGTACTTAAAAACTTTTATGTAGAAAAGGTGGTTGTTGACAAGTCATTAGTGGGGCAAGCTGCAAGCTGAATCCAAAGTGGGCTCCTTAAGGGATGTACGTTGTTACAACGCATGCTTTTACCACGCATGCTGTAACAACACGAGTTTTAAAACGCATTCCATTACAACGCATTACACGGGGGGTGCTGGATAGTGAATAGTTTTTGTTGAATTTGTGAATTTGTTTTTGTTGACCTTAGGACTTTATCACTGCTAGCAAGTGCTAAAGTGCTTGTGCCCACTCCCTAAAGCATGGTAGAATTAGCTTATATATGATTGTCATATTTAGTTTACTTTTAAGTCCCTAGTAAAGTGGGATAACATATACCAAGGGTTGGCAACATTAAATGTTACTACTGGGTCTGCAGCACCTATTGTGCAACTCACATAGATATCTGTAGCTTCTTAAAGCATTCCTCAGGCCTGCCATTGCAGCTTGTTAGCAGTTATAAACTGTCAATTTGTCTTAGCAAAATAACACTTTTACTATGTGTAATTGTGCACACATTGTTATGGTTTTAATTAACTAAACTTAGCAAAATAACCCCCTTGCCAAGCCTTAAAATCCCCTCCTATTACACATAAGTCACCTTCAGGTTGGTCCTAAATAGCCCACTGGGAAGTTTTGTTAGAAATGTTGGACATGTACTTTTATGTTTTAAATGTCCTGATAGTGAAAAACTCACAAATGCAATTATTTCACTACTGTGAGGCCTACCTCTCTTTTAGAATAACATTGGGTTACCTCAGTGTAGTTAATAAGTGCTAACCAACCTTTGATTGGGATCAGGTAGGAAAGTCATGTGTGGTGTCTGATAAATTGTTATTTAAATTTCTCTTTAATGGTAAAGTCAGGTTTTAAGTTGCAATTTTGAAAAATTACACTTTTTAGAAAGTTAGAATTTTCCAATTCTAACTATTTGGTGCCTTTTCCAGAGTCACCTGACTGGGTTCAGTTGTCAGTTCACTTTTGTTTTGATTCCCAGACAGCCACAAAATAGAGGCATTAGCTCTGCCTGGAAGGGCATTTAAGACAGGACGGTGAGGCCCGGCTGGACGAAGTCCCACTAGCAAGTCAATAGGGTGTGCCCTGCCTTCACATTAGACTTGTATTTGTGCAGACAGACTAGGACCACGGCAGGAAGGCAGCAAATTCTAATCATGTTTGAAAGGGGAACTACTAGAAACATACCCTCCTTCTAAAGAGGTACCAGGTATAAAAATGGAACCATCAGACCCACTCTTCAGATTGCTTCTGGACCTGTGGAAAACCCAGAGAGAGGACTGCTCTGCTCCAAGATAGACTGCCCTGCTGATTTAATAAGAAAGACGTGAGCACACAAATCTAAACCAAAAACCCATAGTGAGCACATGACCTCCTCACCATGTCCTACAACATGAGTGAACGAACACAATTGCAACCGTCATGAGCACACTCCCTCAATAAGCATCCACCACAAACACACAAAATCTGCTCACTAAGCTGCACACCATGAGCACACAGACACACTTATCAGGCTCTCCATGGGCACATAAACAAACAACATAAATTCTCCATTCACGCTTACCGCTTCCCACCATGAATAAACCAAATGTTCCTTCACGAGCACACAAAACTAAACTATATCCCCACCATAAGCATGTATAAAGACAAATGGAGCACACAGACTTTTATACTTAGGCCTGAGTTATGTTGTTGGTCAGGTGTCCCTTTCTTCTTGTGAAGGTGTATCAGAGAACTATTTATCAGCTAAGAATCACTTACTTGCTACCTGTTTTACTCAAGGCATTTTTTTCATTTTCTTAAATAAAGTCCTTGTCCTTCATCAGAGGAAAATTCATGGCCCTGCTCATTGTGCTTTTGAGTGAATGATCACATCTTTTTCCAGAATCTTTAGAATGACAGACAGGTCATTGGTTAGCTGGCATTTGCTATCTCACTCCTTGTAGGAAAATGGTGAATTAGTTGAAGGGTATGAGAATCCATCTCAAATAATAATCTCATTTCTTGTCAGAGTGCACCTCTAAAGTCACTAAATAAACTTATGCTTAACTCTCTGGTATCTTTGCTCAAAGTAGTGATGCTTAACTTAGAGGCAATATATGAAGAGGTCATGCAGTATTCATACAGCAATAAAATGAGAACACAACACAAGAAAAATCCGAAAACCAATTTAGAAGAATAGTGAATATTTATGATATGTGACCAAACAAACAAAAATCCAATAATTAGAATTAGCAATATGATTTTTTACATTTTGAATTAAAAATAGTGCCAAAAAGAAAAAAGCGCCAAAATCGGGTATTTGCTGCACAGGATCAAAGTCCAAAATTAAGCCTGACCATGATAGAATGTGTGCAGGATAGAGGGACCATGTTCTTCCTTGTGGAATTTTTACCTTCGTACTTAAAAACTTTTATGTAGAAAAGATGGTTGTTGACAAGTCATCAGTGGGGCAAGCTGCAAGCTGAATCCAAAGTGGGCTCCTGAAGGGATGTACGTTGTTACAGCGCATGCTTTTACCACGCATGCTGTAACAACCCAAGTTTTAAAACGCATTCCATTACAACGCATTACACTGGGGGTGTGGATAGTGAATAGTTTAATTTACTATTCCAACACCAGTCCCCGTGGACATTAGGGAAGGTGTTGGATAGTAAATTAAAACTATTCCCTATCCTAGAGTGCCCCCCAGTGTAATACGTTGTAATGGTTTTCGTTTTAAAGTCTGCGTTGTAATAGCACTGCGTGCTAAAAGTTGCGTTATAAAGGTTGTTCCCCCTCCTGAAGTGCAGGATCCCAGTGCAGTTGTCAACAAAGGTGGGAAGGGTCGCAGCAGATGAAGTCTGCAGTCTGTGCCCAGCAAAGCCTTGACATCAATTGGCTTCAATCTCAGTGAAACTTTCTACTTTCAGAATTAGAAACTTTTCTCAAAGCCAGATCGCCTTTAGTGGAGCCATCTATCAAGTTGAGGTCTTCAGGTAATTAGACGTCCATGTCTTCGATGGTGATCCCTGTCAGTTCTACAAACTGAAAGTTGGGAAAAAACATTTCCAAGTGCCACTTCTTGCAGATTGGAGAACAAGAGAAGTACATTCTAGGACCAATCTATTTTCCACGACCTGGCGGGCACCGCCTAGGGGTTATGACTCAATAAAGCAGAGACTAGCAGCTGATTCTGAGGCAGATCTAGTTGGAACTAGTCAGCTGGGCATGTTTAAGGGACGAAGCCTCTTAAAGCTTGTTGAGCCACTATATCTCAAATAGGAAGTCAAACAACTGACCCGTTGAGTTACATCTTTGGTCCTGGGTTCAAGGCCAGCAAGTCCAGTCCTCCTTCGGTCTTCAGACATCAGGGCAGGCCTTCTGACTGGGATTGTCATTTCCAACACTCCTAATGCATGTCCATCACACTAGATTTCTGCTCTGGTTTTAATGCTTCAAGAGGTGGTGGTGCCAGATGTGGCACCATTAGACTGTGGTTGCTACTAGGGAATAGTTTCTGTTCAAAGGAGACGTTGCATTTTTATCAATCCATCATGGCTAATGTGAAATTTAGAATTTTGTATTATGAATTAGGTTTACAAATCAAAATACCTTCATGAAATTACAGTTAAATATGCCTTCGCGCATATATGTAAATATGAAGTGTTACAACAGGAGTGTCATGGGGTTTCATGGTATGGTGTGAGGATTCGTGGACTGCTAGCTGCCCGTGATGAAGAGGCGAAGTGCTTTCCGTACCTGTAGAATGGTGTTCTGCATGGTCTGATCTTCTTCCTTATTTTCCCTCTCAAGTGAGAGCTCTGTTTTTTTATTGTTGCCAAGGGAGATACTACATTTTTGTTCTTTCCCTAACATGCAGCTTGAGTTATGTGTCTGTGTGAGTATGTGATGAGACAGGTTTCTGTGAGTTTAAGGGGAGTGGTCTTTCTGTGTGAATGCATTGTGAGTTGTTTTCCATCATGAGTGCAAGATTATAGGGGTGTCTGTGTGAGTGCAGGATGAATGGGGTCTGTGTGAATGTAGAATGAGAAGGATCTGTGTGAGGTCAAAGCGTATAGGGTCTCTGTTGTTGCATGGTAAGAGGTGTCTGTGAGTGTAGGGTGAGAGAGGTCTCTGCCTAAGTGCAATGTGAGAAGTATGTCTGTGCGAGTGCAGGATAATATTTGTTTGTCAGATCAAATGGTGCTTATTCTTACTGCAATCGTCTACAGTGTGACTTTGCAAAGAAAACATGAACCCAGCTCCTTATGCATTACCTTCCTTACTAATGAAGGATTCACATCAAGGATGACTGATCCAGTCTCGGAACATGGGCCACATTACAAACCATAGGTTGCCAGATGTTGATTTAACAACACAAATTGAGGACAATGTCAAGGTAGAGCACTTGTATAGTATTAAGGATGATGCCCACATTATCAATCTAACTATTAATTTGGAAAATGTTAACCCAACTGTACCACTTTATTCAGAGTCTTTGAATATGCCCATCACTGGTAATAATGAATACCCACCCATTAGAAATTCGTGAACAGATGGTCCCTACATATACTCCAGTGAGTTTTTAAATATTATGACGTCGAACTTTGCTGGGATTAAAAATAAGATTAGTGACGAGGATTGGCTGAAAACGCTAGATGGGTGTACGATCATACTAATTCAAGAAACATGGTGTACTGAGTCCTTTTTTGTAAAAGGCTATCAAACTGTTTGTACAAATGCCAACCCTACTAGGATGGGAAGAGCGAAAGGTGGCCTAGCCACGTTAATAGCAGTCACCTCACCCTTCATTTGAAGGGAAACGTTTATTTTATCACAATATTATCAGCTTTTGTATTTTCACTCTAAAGGAAAACAGGCTACTGTTGTAATACATTTTATTAAAGGTTATCAAGTTTTAGAAAACAATCTGGATTAATTTTTTTAAGGGAGTTGAAGGGGATTATATTTTATTTTGGGTGGGTGGTTTTAATTGCGTTAAGTGTGCCTTTGAATCTGTAGAACCCTTGGCTATTGTGATCATCTTGGTGGTAGGATTCCGCACTTTTCTCATGATATGTATGAGGAAGCAATCAATAATGCAGTGCATAAATATGATCTAGTAGCTTTAGAACCCACTACCTTAGATGGTGCAATAAAATTACAAACCTTTTTAGGGACAAGGTCATCCTTAAACATAGACCATTTTATTGTATCAGCTAATTGTTGTGATCTGGTGGAAAATATTCAACTTAATATTAGCCTTTTTAGCTATCATCATCCCTTAATTTTGTCTTTGAGACTAAACCTGATACCAAAAGTAAGGGGAAAGACAATGGACACTGATATTAATACTCAAGTGAATAATGGAAGCTCGATAAAATGCTCGGGTGTGAACCCAGACACATTCATGGAAAACCTTAAAGGGAAACAAATATCTGTCTGGATAGTTCCCTCTCAGATTCGGCAGTTATAACTGCCTTCTGCAATATTACAACTGCATTTGCAGGTGATTTAACAACTAAAAGTTGGAAGAAAGTATTGTAGTGTAATTCCTATATTCCCAATAGGCTCTGCGCATTGGAATAATATATCGTGTAGCTTAGACGTAGGACTGAGGTTTACTAGGTCTCTACCGGTTATATTAGACTTAATTGTGAGTGCCAGCTAGCTCAGAGGTCACTAGAAACTTTCTCGAATAAACTAGAATTACTTTCTGATAACCGCATAAAACATGACAACTTTGTTTCCTAAGAATAAGAAATCAAATCTCTAGAGTCGCGGAAACAATAGATAACTATTTCACTCAGTCAGTCGGGCATGCTTAGTTTTACCAGAGGTGCAAGAGAAATAGAGAGACGGGCGTTTTTAATAAAAAGGTATTTATTGAATAGTCTTCTTTCTCAAGCATTGAAAATTAACTGCTACAACAGTAAAGCTTACTATGAAGTACAATGCATATAATACGAACAGTATTATAAAGTAGTACTGTAAAAGCATGATATGGTTTCTAAGCCATAAAGTGCACATAAAATACATACAGTGATAAAAGGATGACTAAAATACTCAACTGGTGCTTCTAGAATACGCCTACCCGGTGTACCTAACCTAAGTCTGGTAAGAGGGAGGGAGTATAAGAGGAGGAGTTTAAGTCTAGGAGTTCTCTGCCAGGAATCTGATTCCAATAATTCTCTAAGAGGTCTAATCTTCTCCATACCTTTGTTCTAGAACGAAGGAGGTCTTGTATCTCGTTCTCGGGACTCGATTTCACAGATACCCGCAAGGGTAGCCTGGAAGCACTGGAGCTGGATTTCTCTGCAGGAGAAATGACAGAGTCTCGCAGTGCGTTTGCTGGAGGGTTGGCTTCCTTTGGCACTTGCTGCTGCAGGGCGTCGGGCAAGTAGATAGTCGATCTGCTCCAAACCACGGTTTGTTTGTTTAGGCAAATCAAGGCATATTTATACTTTGAAGGTGCCGAGTTTGACGTATGTTTGGACTTAATAACGTCACTCAAAGGCTCATTTCTTGGAAAAGGCCGGGAGTTCTAGGAGAACTTAATATTCAAGCAGGGGGAAGTCCCGGGCTGCTGAAGGCAGGTTTTTCCAAGAAAACGTTGTTATTTCTTGGAGCTTAGTGGAAGTATCCATGCCGTATTTGGGATGTATGGTTTAGGCCAAATATGGTAATGATTTCTATGCCTATATAGGGGAATGATAAAGTATACCTATATAAGGGCATGAATCGGGAAATTTATACTAGGGTCCGAGATTCATTTACAACAGTATGTGACCTTAACTCTAAATGATTTAACCATGAATGTTCAAGGCTGAATGGGGAACTGAAATTAGCACTAAAACAAAAACCAAGAGATATTGTCAGGGCTAGCACTGTGAGGAAAGATTACAAAAGGAATATCTGTGAGGGGGCATAGGAGAAAATAATCCAGGCAGCAGAGTTGAAAGATTAAGCTCTCTTTTGGAAAACTATCAGTTACCCATATTTTAAAGAGAACAATGCAGTACAAATGTACATTGTGGTAGCCCCAGAAGATTAGGTATTACATTTTGAGAGTATTTTTAATCCAGATGCTACAAAAATAACTGATTATATAAAGAGTAATGTTATATTAGTGGAGTCCGTCAGATCATTACTAATAACGCCAGAAGAAATTAAATCAGCGAGGCAAAACAGCGCTAATGGCAAAGCCACGGGCTCAGACGGGGAGCCCATTGATGTTTTTAAGTATATGGATTTCTGGATACCAATTTTATTGAATGTTTTTAAAGCCACCATTGAAGGCGTATTACCCGCCACTTGGGTCAAAAGTATTATCGTATCCATTTTAAAAAGGGGGCTAGAGGGAAGTCAAATTGCTACTGCCCAATATCTCTTCTTGATTCCACCCCCAAAGTGATGGGCCGAATAATGTTGGAAAGGCTTGAAAACTGGGCCAGTGAGCATGAACAATTCTAACGAAGGCACAGTACAGTTTCAGAAGAGACATTGGGACAGTGGAACAATGTCTAAATTTAGAACTAATAATAGGGAAGTATACATTAGCTACGGGTGTGTCTCTACACCTATGTTTTGTCTATCCCACTAGTGCCTTCGACCTAGTCAACCATCATAAATTATGCCAAATATTGAAAGGGCTAGGGGCGCCTATTGACATTATGATACATCTATCCCAGATTTATATTTTTTTAACTTCTAGTATACGGTTCGGCAAAATGGGGGAATGTACACCGATTTCAGATTGATGCATGGTATTAGACAAGGATGTGTGTTGGCGCCCCTTTTATTTTCCCTTTATATTAACAATGTAGACCCCTTCTTACACAATGTAATTGCAGATGCCCCGAAAGCTGGAACATGCCCCATGCCTGTATTATTATATGCATACAATGCTGTCCTAATTTCTAGGACAGCAAACTGTCTGCAACTCCTAATAGAAAATGTTGCCCTGTACATGACCGATAGAGACTTACAGCTACATTTAAAGAAAACTTTCCTCATGACATGTGGGAGCAATAGATTCAAGAATAGACAACACCATGTGGGTGGGGTCATTATTAAAAGAGTTTAATCATTTTCATACCTGGGGATGCTTTTAAATAGGAGTGACACATGGAACAGGCATATCAAATCATGTAATATGACATTTTTAAGAATCACAGAGAGTATTTTTAGATTCTCTGCGAATCTAGGAAATAAACTCATACGAGAAATCCTAGCTCTGTACCAGGGTAAAAGTGTCTCAGGGATCTGTTATGGGGCTGCGATCTGGGGCAGATCTAACACTGTCTCCTTGCAAACCCAAGAAAAGTATCTTTTTAAAAGATTGTCAGCAGTCCCTAGAGCAACAGCGAACTATATAGTTCATAGAGAATTTTTGGTCCCATATTTAAGCGACACAACAAATATGACTGACCTGACCTTTTGGCGAGGGATATGGGCTAAAGAAGAAACAAAATTTACTACAAATTTAATAACATATTGTTTAACCCTTGACCTTAGTAGGAAAATACTATGGCTGGAGCACATGTTTAATCTTTTAACAAGTTGTTAAGTCGATATTGACATAAAGAACCCTATATTTATTCAAGAGTTCAGTAAAAGCAACTTGAAGTTGAGATATTTAAATACCATGGAAAATGAAAGAGAAAGGGATGCCATTAAAAAACCCAGTGTTGTTTCTTATTGTGAACGACCGCTTATGATGGACCTACAGTTATACTTAACGCTGGTAAGAAATATCCAATACAGATTCTATTTAACTTGGTTAAGGATGGGTACATTACATATTTTAGTAGCATTTCCTAGAATGGAAAAGTGGTGTCGCAAATTACCAAACTGCCCGTGTGATGGAAAATCCTCACAATTCACGTTGCATTTTATTCTGTTTTGTAGTTTTATTAGGGATTTTGGAAATCAGTTTAAAACCCCTTTTTTATCAAATATGCTTTTTAATTATAAATATGCTTTTAATTTTGTATGTAGCCTGGAAAATGTGAAAATCATAAATTCTGTTATTCTATTTGTCCAACTTTCAATTAGAAAAAGAAAAGATTACTCATACCTGGATGTATTGTTGTATGAAAATATGGATGACAACTTCTAGAAATTGCTCTTTGCTTTAAATCAATAGCGCATAGCTCGCATTACTTCTGCTTTAATTTGTGCCTGATTGATGAATAAATTATCGTAGCGCTATATTGCTGAATAATTTTATCATAGCGCTATACTGCCAAAGTGCGCAATAATCATTAATTAATTTGCTGCCTTTGACTGTGTAATCGATTTGTGCCTGGTTGTGCTGGTGCCATCTCCATTGCCATTGTGCCCCAATCTCGTTGTGTTAGGCTTTTGGCTTGCTGCCATTTTGTTTGTTTGTTGTTGTGCCTCCCAACCCAGCTCTCCAACCCGCTCCCGCCTCCCAGCTGCTGCTCCTCCCTCCCACTGAAGTTAGGCTCTACCGCCCTGTTCAGGCGCTGTGACCGTCCTGAGCTCCTCAGAAGCGGTCGCTCCTCACGCTGCTCCCTGCTCTGACCCAGAAGCTGGTATTGTAGCGCTATACTGCCAAATTGCTCTTTGCTTTAAATCAATAGCGCATAGCTCGCATTACTTCTGCTTTAATTTGTGCCTGATTGATGAATAAATTATCGTAGCGCTATATTGCTGAATAATTTTATCATAGCGCTATACTGCCAAAGTGCGTAATAATCATTAATCAATTTACTGCCATTGACTGTGTAATCGATTTGTGCCTGATTGTGCTGGTGCCATCTCCATTGCCATTGTGCCCCAATCTCGTCGTGTTAAGCTTTTGGCTTGCTGCCATTTTGTTTGTTTGTTGTTGTGCCTCCCAGCCCAGCTCTCCACCCCGCTCCCGCCTCCCAGCTGCTCCTCCCTCGCCCCTCCCCACTCCACTATCCACATATGACAGATGCCTTTACGCGCAGCGTTCACGCGCAGCGGATGCGCCCTATGCGCACCGAAGGTGCGCCAAAGGTAAGCCCATCTACGCCCGTCCGTGCCTGGACCACACCCAGCGCCAGACCACCTGGCCCCCGCAAAACCCATTCCACCCGCATAACATATGATGCCGCAACCCTCTTTGCCCTTAACCCCGGCCGCACACCACAATGCTACCAAGCTACCCCAGAACACACCCATGGACCCTTCACCTGCCACTCCTGCAAGTACATCTGCATCAGAACACACTCCAAATCCACAAACTCCAAACAGAGCTGCGACTCTAACCACCTAAAGTGCATCCTGCTCAAAACCCGCTCGGTCCACAGACACTCCATTGAACTCTGGAACCTACTCGACACTACATCTCCGGACATCGCCTTCCTTACAGAAACCTGGATAAATGCCTCATCAGCACCCAACATCGCCATAGCCATCCCAGACGCCTACAAGATCATCCGAAAAGATCGCACCAACCAAACAGGAGGAGGCATCGCCATCGTCCATAAAAACACCATCTGCATCACGACCAGTTCCGACGATAACCTCGCAGCCGCCGAACACCTTCACTTCCAGATCCACACCGACCCCAAAACCACTCTCAGAGGCACCCTCATCTACAGACCACCCGGACCCCGCACACAATTCTGTGAAGACATCACTGACTTCATCAGCCCACATGCCCTCCTCTCTGAGAACTACATTCTACTGGGAGACCTCAACTTCCACCTCGAAAAGAACAACGACAGCAACACCACCACCCTCCTGGACAACCTCGCCAATCTCGGACTCAAACAACTTGTGGACACCCCGGCCCACTCTGCCGTACACACGCTCGACCCTATCTTCACCTCCAGCAAGGGCATCTCCTTCGATCACACCACAGCTCTCCATTGGACGGACCACAGCTGCGTTCACTTCAACTACAAAAAGACCACGACCCACAACCCCCAACAACCCATTCCTCGAAGAAACTGGAACAAAATCACCACCGACCAGCTCTTCACATCGCTTCACCAAAACCCTCCTGCCAAAGCATCGGACCCAAACCAAGCAGCCACCAATCTCACACAATGGATCACCCACAGCGCCGACGAACTAGCACCCTTGAAAAACCATCTAATCAAGCAAGGTAGCAAAAAGTCCCCCTGGTTCAACGATAACCTTAAGAAATCCAAGAAGCTCTGTTGCACGCTAGAGAAACCTTGAAGAAAAAACCCAACCACTGACAACCTGGCTACCTTCAAGAACGCCACCCGCAAACACCACCAATTGAGCCGATCCACCAAGAAATCAGCATTCAAGGATCGACGTGACAACAACACCCAAAACAGCAAGGAACTATTCAACATCGTCAAAGAATTCACCAACCCCACCGCCGGCACCAACGACATCACTCCCTCCCAAGACCTCTGCGACTCTCTATCCT
Organism: Lissotriton vulgaris; assembly: GCF_964263255.1. Taxonomy (NCBI): domain Eukaryota; kingdom Metazoa; phylum Chordata; class Amphibia; order Caudata; family Salamandridae; genus Lissotriton; species Lissotriton vulgaris. The sequence continues at coordinate 36,617 of NW_028246172.1, read as the reverse complement.
CATTCTTCCACAACAAAATCGCCGACATACATAACAGCTTTCAAAACCAGTCCGAAGACCAGTCCACTCCACCCACCTCTGAACCAAAACCGCACTCTAACAACCTTTGCACCTGGAACCCAATCACCACCCAAGACACCATCCGCCTGATGAACTCCATCCACTAGGATCGCCAACCGACCCATGTCCCCACCACATTTTCAACAAAGCAGTCTCCATCATTGCACCCCATCTCTGCGATGTCATCAACTGTTCCCTCAACTCCGCTACCTTCCCGGAAAGCTGGAAACAAGCCGAACTCAGTGCCCTTCTGAAGAAACCCATAGCAGACCCCACTGAACTTAAGAACTACCGCCCCATCTCGCTCCTCCCATTCCCTGCCAAAGTCATTGAGAAAGCCGTCAACAGTCAGCTCGCCACCTTCCTCGAAGCCAACAAATCCCTCGACCCCTCACAGTCCGGCTTCCGAGCCAAACACAGCACCAAAACCGCCCTCATCGCAGCAACAGACGACATTCCAACTCTACTGGACAACGGAGAGACAGCTGCCCTCATCCTACTTGACCTCTCCGCAGCCTTCGACACAGTCTGTCATAGCAGCCCTCATACAACACCTCAGCAACGTCGGAATACAAGGAAAAGCATTGGATTGGATCATCTCGTTCCTCGCCGGAAGAACCCAAAGAGTCCGCCTCCCCCCTTTTAGATCAGAGGCCACCAAAGTCATCTGCGGCGTACCACAAGGATCATCACTCAGCCCCACCCTCTTCAACGTATACATTGGTCCCCTCGCATCCATAGCGCGCCAACACAACCTCAACATCATCTCTTACGCAGACGACACCCAGCTGATCCTCTCCCTCACCAAAGACCCAAACACCGCCAAAACCAACCTACACGAAGGAATGAAAGAAGTAGCCGAGTGGATGAAGAACAGCCGTTTAAAACTAAACTCGGACAAAACGGAAGTCCTCATCTTAGGTCATCCCCCTCTGCCTGGGACGGCTCATGGTGGCCACCGGCCCTGGGAACCGCACCCATACCTATGAATCACGCACGTAACCTGGGATTCATCCTGGACTCCTCCCTCTCGATGACCAGACAAGCCAACGCCGTCTCATCATCATGCTTCTACATCCTACGCATGCTCAAAAAAATCTTCAGTTGGATCCCCACCGAAACAAGAAAGACGGTCACCCACGCACTGGTCACCAGCCAACTGGATTACGGAAACACCCTTTACGCCGGAACCACAGCCAAACTACAGAAAAAACTCCAACGCATCAAAAACTCCTCAGCCAGACTTATATTGGACACCCCTCGACAAGCTCACATTTCCGTCCACCTGAAAGACCTCCATTGGCTCCCCGTCAACAAGAGAATAACGTTCCGTCTCCTCACCCACGCACACAAAGCCCTCTACGACCTAGGACCCGAATGCCTCAACACGCGACTGTCCTTCTACACCCCCTCCCGCCAACAACGATCATCCATTCAAGCCCTCGCCACAATTCCGCGCATCCATAGATATACCATGGGGGGAAGATCCTTCTCCTACTTAGCGGCCAAGACCTGGAATTCTCTCCCCACCCACCTCCGCCTCACACAGAACTACCTCTCCTTCAGAAAGCAACTAAAACTTGGTTATTCGATAAGTAAAGCACCCCCCCCCCTCCCTCAAGCGCCTTGAGACCCTCTGGGTGAGTAGTGCGCTATACAAATTTCTGAACTTGAACTATCTATCCTGACAAGATATGGCACTTTGCATTTTATGTACCTCTATGCACTTATGACCATTAGCACTTTATATGTGGATGTACTATTCCTCGAATAGCCTGCAGTGCCAAAATGTGACTGGTCGCCATTCTTTTGTGATTATTGTACAAAGGTATTCTGATATGATGCAGTATTTTCCACTTTACGTACCCTTCTTTCACTAATAAGCATTTTCACTTTAAACCTGAATGAATTGTTTTCTGTATAGCTTGTAGGGTAAAAATGTGTTTTGCCTTCATTTTTATACGGTTGTTTTTATAACAGTAATGTGCACCTCGTGTATTCTATATGCATTAGCATTTTGTTTACGTCATCTTTTAGCTTGTAGAATCATAAACTGTAATTTTCATTAATTTTAATTATGATGTATTGTAGGTATTTTTTCTTTGATTAACATGATTTTATGGTGATTTTATTTGCATTGAATAAAGCTGTATTTGATTTGATTTGACTGATTCAGTCTAGGGAAGAGAAAAGAGAATTGAACTGTAGTTTCTGGTTTTGTCACCCAAATTGCAGTTGAAACTTAAATATAAAAAACTGTGGCAAGTTCTAACATTCTATCAATCCCTGGACTTCCTTGACAAGGATCTCCATATAATCACTTTCTCAGCTCTCTGCAATCAGCCTTCTCTCTTGCATGGGCTTTTAACTCAGTGGTATCACTTCTCTCCTGTCCCTCTAATTAGGGGACTTCCTGGGTAATAAAGTTGATCACTTAGGTAGTCGATATACATATATATATATATATATATATATATATATATATATATATATATATATATATATATATATATATATATATATATATATATATATATGTATATGTATATATATATATATATATATATATATATATATATATATATATATATATATATATTTATATATATACATATATATATATATATATATGTATTATATTCACTGAAAAAACCATAGGTTTCACACATTATAGTTAGCTGGGCATTTCACTCATAAAAAACCATTGAAATTCCCCTGTTATACTTAGTTCAGCTAACTATAACTCACACGCCCGCAATGCACTGCTGATGACGTCACATATTACATCACTCATGACCTGGTCAGTGAAGTCACTCATGACATCACTGATGACATCTCAAATGCTCCCCATGCAGAAGAGCAATACGCTTTGATTTTTGAAAGAGAGAGCAGGGAACCTGCTCTCTCTGTCAAAAATCAAAGCAGTTTGCTGTGGTAGGGTGGGAGCCGCAAGGCTCCTGCCTTACCATAGCAAACATCAGTGTCCATGGGGTAGGCAGCCCGGGACACTGCAGGAGTCGGCCGTGGGGGGTGGCAGTCCCCAGGCCATCAAGGGCTCGAGTGGCCCCCCTCCCACCAATTGTAGAGCCCTTGGGGGTGGTGGTCCCTGGGGCTGGGGGGGGTCCATCACAGACCCCCTATTTTACATATTAGAGCCTCGGGGAGGTGGCGGTCCCCGGGGTGTGTAGGGGGGCTTGAGACCCCCACACAGGTTTTTTTTAATTTAAAAAAAATGAAGCCCCCGGGGGTGGCGGTCCCCGGGGCTTGGGGAGCCATAGAGGCCCCCAATTATGAATATCCAAGCCCCGGGGGTGGCGGTCCCCGGGGTTGCAGGGGAGCCATGTGCCTATGCATATCGCGCACTTAAAAAAAAAAAAAAGATTTTGGGACCTTGGGGGTCCTTGTGGGACCCCCTGAGCAGGCCTAGGAGGTTAGGGTGTTTCTACCCTGCCCCCTTTGCCTGTTTTGCGCACTTGTTTCACTGCTTTCTTGTGCCTCGATTCTACTGAGGCACAAGATGGCTGCCAACACTTCCTGGTTTGAAGTGTTGACAGCCAATTAGCTTGCAGCTCGTGCTCAGGAAGGTATGCGTACTGTACAGAGTACAGTACTTCATCTATAGATATATCTATGATTTTACTTTTCAATTTCTCAGGAACTACTGAATGGATTTACACCATTTAACAAAAAGCATGATCTGCGAACAGAACTCTAACATTTTGCCAAATTTGGTGTAATTCCATTCATTCGTTGGGGTTAGACCTGGCCTATGGAAAATTGCATGGGGAAAATACGTTCTGGGGCCCCCTTTTTTTTCTCAGCTCCCGCTTGACGAATCACCCCCAAACTTTCAGGGAAGGAGCAGGCCATTTTCTTGGAGAATTTTGTGAAGATTCGTCCACCGGCGCCAAAGTTATTCCAAATAGAATGTTGCGGATTTCCTATGGCAACTAGGTCCTAACTATAACTACCTACTGGAGACTGCCAGTAGGTAATATATATATATATATATATATATATATATATATATATATATATATATATATATATATATATATGTATTACCTACTGGCGGTCGCCAGTAGGTATATATAGTTAGGATTTTTTCCCCATGGGATTTCTGAAAATTCTATGTCTAATAACTTTGGCGTTTGTGGACGGAATCGGCTGAAATTTTCAGGAAAATGGCACATTTTGTTTCTGAGCAGCTCCTGGAAATTTAGGGGGGTTTCGTCAAGGGGAGGCTGAGAAAAAAGGGGGGTCCCAAAACGCGTTTTTAACATTGAGTTTTCCATAGGGCGGTTGGACTCAATTTTAGCTCGAACGGCTGAATGGATTTGCACGAAACTTGGCAAAATTGTAGGGACTGTTAGCCCGATGTGCCTTTGCTAGGTCTCAATATATGTGCTTCAGTGGATTTTGAGAAATTAACGTTTAAATCAAGATATATATCTGTAACAGCGCTCCGGGCAGCGATCCGGTTCGCGTACTTTTCGCTTATCGGAACTTTGCGAAGCGAAGCTGATTGGCTCTCCGGTGTCTGTCAACATTCTAAACAGTCCGGTGCGGCCGCCATCTTGTCTCTCGGTAGGATCGAGAGACAAGAGGAGGCCAAAACAAAGGAGGAAATGAAGGAAAGGGGGCAAGGTAGACCCCTTCTGACCCCCTAGGATTGATGAGGGGATATTATAGAGCCACGCTGGGCCCAAAAAAAAAATAAAAAAAAAAAAATCCGTTTTTTTCGCCGTAGAGACGCGTCTTGGTACGCGAACCGGGCAGCTAACCGGGAAGCTAACCGGCAGTGTAACGGGAGTCTGACGAGTAGCTCATTGGCTGTCAACATTGTAAACAGTTCGGAGCGGCCGCCATCTTGTCTCTTGGTAGGATCGAGAGACAAGAGGAGGCCAAAACAAAGGGGGAAATGAAGGAAAGGGGCAAGGTAGACCCCTTCTGACCCCCTAGGATTGATGAGGGGATATTATAGAGCCACGCTGGGCCCAAAAAAAAAAATCAGATTTTTTCGCCGTAGAGACGCGTCTTGGTACGCGAACCGGGCAGCTAACCGGCAGTGTAACGGGAGTCTGAGGAGAAGCTGATTGGCTGTTATCATTGTAAACAGTCTGGAGCGGCCGCCATCTTGTCTCTCTGTGGGATCGAGAGACAAGAGGTGGAAAAAAGGTGTAAATGAATGAAAGGGGTAAGGCAGACCCCTCCTGAACCCCTAGGATTGATGAGGGGGCTATTAAAGTTCCCTGGGGGGTGAAAAAAAAAATGTGATTTTTCGCGGTAAAGGTGCTTCCTGGTACGTTAACCGGGCAGATAACCGGCAGCGTAACGGGAGTCCGACATATTGTGTTTTTTGAACGTTTGTGATATGTGCACGTGTGGATTTTGTCTAATTAAGGTTAAAAAAATATATATATAACTTTAAGAGTGTTTTGGCGCGCTTACGTTTTGGGTTTGGTTTGCGCTGCAGAGACGATACGTCACGGTTATGCGATGCATCATGAGGCGTCTCACGGGCTACGTGATACGTCACTTAATAAAGAATATATTTTACAGCTATAGATATTAGCTTTTAAAAAACCAATGAAATTCACAGAAAAAACCATAGGTTATAGACCATATATAGTTAGGAATTTGCATTTACAAAACCTTGAAAATTCACTGAAAAAACCATAGGTTATAGACCATATATAGTTAGGGATTAGCATTTAAAAAACCTTATTTTATTTGCACAAAACCATTGAAATTCCATATATAGTTAGTTGCACTAACTATATATCGCGGACCCGCAATCCACTGCTAATGATGTCACATATTACATCATTCATGACATGGTCAGTGACATCACTGATGACATCACTGATGACATCTCAAATGACATCACTGATGACATCACTGATGACATCTCAAATGACATCACTGATGACATCACTGACATCTCATTTGACATTACTGATTACATCACTGATGATATCATTTATGTGATAATACATCTTCAGACTCTAATATAACCTTAGATACACTCAGTGTAAACAGGCACTCACAGACTGTCACACATCCATGGAGTTACTCACACACCTAGTCAGTCATGCAAAGAATCAATCACACCTCCATTTCCTCAACTATACAGTTATACACACCTTACTTATTCAAACATATACTAACACATATTTACTCTCTTATACAATCCTTGATACAAGTTCACAATGATTCATACAGCCACTCTCACATTCACTGGGTCTTATGTTCAGTTATTTATATATGTCAACTCTCACATGGAGTGTGTTTTACATATGTACTTACTTTGACATGTAGAACTGAGATATCCATTCACTAACCAATATACTCATGCACACAGTCAACTGTCCATACAGCTGTTTCTACATGCACTTTTGAAGCCATACACCTAGGGAATCAACTGCTCACACATCTATGCACAGAGTTATACACCTCCCAGCCACCCACACACATACTCAGTCTCCCATACAAATACTTGGGCAACCATTCAATAACCCATATAGTTACTGATATAGCTACTGATTTAAACATGCAGCAGTTTACAGAAGAACATAAATAATGATTGCCAAATTAAGACACTTTAATCACTAACCCATGCACTCAGTGAGACACATTTAATCATTCTCTCATACAGTCAGTCATGCACCTACTAAATCCTTCATCCAGACACTTATACATCCACTCATTCTTCAATATGTAAGACATATTTTAACTTTACAGAAACATACAGTCACTGGGTGTTGTCATCAGTGATGTCATCAGTGATGTCATTTGAGATGTCATCAGTGATGTCATCAGTGATGTCACTGACCATGTCATGAATGATGTAATATGTGACATCATTAGCAGTGGATTGCGGGTCCGCGATATATAGTTAGTGCAACTAACTATATATGGAATTTCAATGGTTTTGTGCAAATAAAATAAGGTTTTTTAAATGCTAATCCCTAACTATATATGGTCTATAACCTATGGTTTTTTCAGTGAATTTTCAAGGTTTTGTAAATGCAAATTCCTAACTATATATGGTCTATAACCTATGGTTTTTTCTGTGAATATATATATATATATATATATATATCTATATATATATATAGATATATATATATATATATATACATATACATATATATATATATATATATATATTATATATATATATATATATATATATATATATATATATATATATATATATATATATATATATATATATATATATATAGAGAGAGAGAGAGAGAGAGAGAGAGAGAGAGAGAGAGGGGCTTGCTCAGTTAATTGCAGTTAAACCACAGGATAGAACATAGCTGATCACTCATGTTTTCTGTAGCATTACAGTTTCTTACTCAAGAATAATTGCTGTGACTTCCCTTCAGAAAAGGGTTTACATTCCAGTAAAGTTTTCTAGCTGGCTTAGGTTGCCACTGATAGATAGATTGTGCTTTGTTGCTAAGGGACAAGGCGTATGGATATGGGGTCACAAAGAGTCATGCTTATGGATGCAGAAGGGAAGATGGGTAGCAAGGCCCTAGTAAACATGGGCACCGATGTATAAGTGTGGGTAAGGAATGCGCAGGACATGAATAGGAATGAATGGGTGTAAAGAGATCATAGAAGAAAACGAATCTGCAGAGAAGGCACATGAGGTGCACCATACATATACAGGTATTAGACCTATCAGCCGTAGGGTGGTTTGCCACCAAACCTTTTGGCTTCACTCTCCTATTTTTCTTAATTTGATTTTGTTGGCCTTGGGTAACATAGTAAAATTGGCTCACATATGATTGGCTTATTTAATTCACTTCCAAGTTCCAAGTAAAGTGGTAGAACCTACATCCAGGTCCTGTACATGAAATACTGCGAGTGGGCCAGCAGCACTCATTGTGCCACCCACTTAAGTAGCCCTGTAACATTCATGCCTCAGGCCTTGGCCCAATCATGGCTTCATGCACAGGAAGACAGCAGACAAGACAGGAGCTGCTGCTTTTTTTTAAATGAAGCCAAGATTGGGCCAAGAGGAGTACAACTGAAGGGGGGTAATAATATCCCCATCCCCACATCAAGTGAACCCTGGCTGGGGCCTGGGATGTCATGTTACATATCTAATGGATACAGTTTTGGACATGCTATGTGTGTCTTTCTTTGAATACATTTAAGGCTGCCCTTTGATCTGTTTTAATCCTGAGGAGGACCCGCCATGATGTGTAGTGAATAATACTTGATCACCAGGTCAAAACGTCAATGACATTATGATTCGTCATATGCCAGCTATCCTTAGAATATGTAAAGAAGATATAAGGAAACACTAAACAAAACATTTATAGGACATTTTGATTATTTCCATTTCCAAGGTCTCATGTTTGTGTATGTGATCACCGGGAGATTTGTGATTTTCACCATTTCTATGCGAATGTGATGTACTGTTCTGTATGTTCTCTGGATAGCCGTTGGTAAGAGAAATATGAAAAGAGATAGATGTACATGTTTTGATATATGAAAAATAATATATTTAAAACAAGTTACTAGTTATGTTGTGTCAGTGGTTTATATTTAATAGTATACGTTTAAAAAGTTGGCATTTTTTCATCCTAACCATTTGGTGCATTCCTGGGTCACATGGCTAGTTGTAGTTGGCATTTGGCCTTTGTGTATTCCTCACAGACAAAATCACAATAGAGGATATGTGTGTTGACAGGAAGGCCCAAATCTGTCTTGGTGAGGGTGGAGCTGTCACCTACCACACTTGTACTTCAAAGGCAATGGCTAAGCTCACTCATAAATTACTTCCCACTAGCCTACTGTGTCACATGCAGACTGGGACATGGGTATGGAGGCAGAAAATTCCAAACACCCTTGACTTACCCATACCTACTTTGTTAGGTGACAAGTTGTGTGCTGATGTGGATCCTAAACCTTTGTGCCGTATTTCTCAAAACCTGGAGCCGGTGGAGCCAGTGGGCCGGATGGCCATAATGCTTTCCGAATCTTATACACCCCGAACCTTTAAATAAAAATGCTGCAAAAAAACATCAAACACAGATTACTAAAAACACATCCAGAAACCCTTATCTCAGACCCCTTCTACTCCATCAGGAAGAATAGTACCATAAATTATCTCATCTTCTACACTAAACATCATGCTCAATGGCGGAAGGCCATGCACTCCTTGCTCAAGATCTCCACCTCCCTGAAAACAAACATGGTCTCTGATTGATGGTACGCCCTTATCCGCTTTCAGAGCTGAAACCTTCATCTCTCTTTACAAAAACGGAACTATCCTTATACAAGCTTCAGATCGCAATCTAGTGGTTTTGACAACTTTTTCCTACTATCCTAAATTCAGTTGCTAACTTCTACTTTGGCCCCCCTGAGGGGCTGGCCCCCCAGCGGTCCCTCAGTCTTTTCAAAGCCTATCTCCTGCCTGTCCACCACCATGCCCCGACCCTTCATCTGCTTCGAAGGGCCCCCTTCTAGCTATCCTAACTCATATTCGTGATTCGCTGTGTTGTGTTCTCCACTGTAGTTCTCTTTGCCAAAGCGCCGGGACCCCCCTTGGGGTAGCCCTGCGCTATATAAGAGACCTAAACATAACATAACATAACATATTAACAATTCCCCTTCAATGCCTGCCATGATAGATCTGAGACAGCACAGTCATCACGCTAGTCTACCGCCCTCTCCCCCTTACTGTTAGATAGCTCTAACTCCCCTAGCTCTACTGCTCACTGCACCTCCCATTTCTCCCCAGGACCCCATTCTACCCACACACCCAACCTGCTCCCACAGGCCTCTAGGGGTCTCTATCTGTCCGACCCCACCTCCCCTACCCTACCCATCCTTACCAGCACGCAGCTCCATTTCCCAGAACCCTTCCCTCAGGTCTCATTCATTCACCACCTGCCCTACGTTCCCCCGCTCCCACTAGCTCTCTACCGCTACAGGGCTCTCTGAACCTATCCTCTCAATCCCATTTACACACTTCATTAGAAGACTGACTTAACAAGATAGCGCTCTGCCTACAACAACTTAAGGCAGAGGTTCATAGCCTATTACATATCTCTAAGGAACTGTCATCTAAAGCCAGACCAAGGTGCTCCATTGTTTGTTTAAGTTTATGTTTTTGAGATTTTTATTGCGCGCAAATACCCGAGGGTGTCTCAGCGCATATCAGACTTCCTGAGATGAAACTACCCTAAAATCATTGATCGAATAACCACGTTTTCAGGAGTTTACGGAAGATGGTAATGGTTGGACTGATTAAATGAGAAAAGGAAGAGATTCCACAGCCTGGGGGTGGCTACCAGAAAGCGTCTGTCTCCCCAGCTGGTGGTTCTGGTGCGCGGGACAGCAAGAAGAAAGGTGCCAGCCGAACGAAGATGTCTTTGCTGAGCATAGATTCGAAAAGCATCTTTAAGGAACCTTGGTCCGGAGTCATGAATGGCTTTTTAGGCGATACAGAGTGCTTTGAATTTTATACGACTCTTAACTCTTAGCCAATGCAGGTGGCGTATGGCCATGGAGGTGGGACGGCGACTGGGGATGTCAAGCAAACAAGCCGCTGCATTTTGTACAGACTGTAGTTTGGATAGGATTTGTTCTTGTGTGCCAAGGAAAAGGGCGTTGCCATAATCCAATTTTGAGAAAACAAGAGTGGTAATCATGGTTTTCCCTGCTCCTGGAGGGAGATATGGCAGCAGTATTTTTAATTTTCCTTAGCATGAAGAAAGATAAGGAGACCACCGTATTCACGTGATGCCTAAACAACAGCCTCTCGTCGAACACAACGCCGAGGTTTCTGACCCTGGCAACCGGGATCGGGGGTGGTCCCATTTCACTGGGCCACCAGACGGAAGACCATTCCGGTATAAGGTTGCCAAAGGTCATAACCTCGGTCTTGTCCGAGTTTAGCCTTAAGCAATTTCTTGACATCCACGAACCGATGATCCTCATTCCTTCCTGAAATCTTGCAGCCACAGCTGGTCCATCTTTGTGTATCGCCAACACCAATTGGGTATCATCTGCATAGGTGGTTAAACGGAGACCCTGAGCTTTAATGACTCTCGCCAAGTCTGCCACATATATATTAAATAGTGTGGGGCTTAGCGAAGAGCCCTGCGGCACCCCACATGGAAGGGTGAATGTTGGCGAGTAAAAGGTGCCTAGTTTTACTGCCTGGGTACGATTAGCCAGAAACGAGGCAATGAGGTACCTGGCGCGATGAGTCACCCCCAGGGATGTGACACGGTCGATCAAGATGGAGTGATCAACCGTGTCAAAGGCGGCGGAGAGATCTAGAAGTACCAGGACCGCTGCCCCGCCCTGGTCCAGTATAGTCCTAATCTCATCCGAGGCCTTTATCAAAGCCGTCTCAGTCCCATGGCCCTTCCTGAAACCAAACTGGGTATCATCTAGAAGCTGGTGACAATCAATGAAACTTGCCAGCTGTTTGTTCATAATGGCTTCGAATATTTTAGCCGGAAAGGGGAGGCAGGCAATCGGTCTATAGTTGACTGAATCTGAGGGGTCCAGGGAAGGCTTTTTTAGCAAAGGTTTGATGACCGCAGTTTTCCAGATTTCAGGGTATATACCAGTTTGGAAGATGGAGTTACACAAGTCTGTGAGAGGAGAAGTGATAACCTCAGTTAAGGCACTCAAAATAGAAGGGAGACATGGATCTAAAGGAGATCCAGATTTAATGGAGTTAATTAACATGCTAATCTGATATGTCGTAGTCAAATGAAAATTAGGAAAGGCGGGGACAAGAGCGGGGGGGCTGAGGAACAGGTTGAGCATGGTCTGCACCCATTGAAAGGGAAAAAGAGGAATAAATGTTCGTGACGTTGGTGAGAAAAAAATATGACAGTGTGTTACAAAGGTCTTGAGATGGTTCATTTAAAGGCCCTGTAGGAGGGTTGGAGAGAGACTCAACCACTTGAAAAAGCCTTCTAGAAGAGTTCTGGGCAGACTCAATCTGATCGCAAAAGAAAGCGCTTTTATGCCTGATAATGGCCTTTTTATATAACACAAGCGCATCTTTATAGGTTTGTTTATCTGAGGTGTTTGCTCCATCGCCTTTCCAAATTCCTGCAGTACTGGCGTTGTGGTCGCAGATCATCAGTGAACCATTGAGCGAATGGATTAACCCGGTTAGGGATAATGGATTTAGCCGGGGCTACTTTATTGATAGCGTCTCAAATCCAGTCCTGATATCTATAAGACAATAGGATAGGGTTTAATAATGGCTCATAGGAGGATTCATCCAGAGTTTTGGACAAGAGCGGAAAGTTTTTCCAGGCTCTGGTAGTGATAGGGGTACGGGGGATGAGTTGCGGGGGGTTGGGATTATGGGCCAGAATAGTAAAGAGGATTGCCGAGTGGTCTGACCAAACTACAGGAAGAACTGTCTTCAGTGCGATATTAGGGTTGTTGGAGAAGAGGCCATCCAATGTGTGTCCTGCCTGATGAGTAGGGGTTGCAACCAGCTGCTGTAATCCTGCACCACGTAAATCAGAGATAAGTTGGGCGGTGTCTTTATCCCCTAGGACTTCCAGATGGAAATTGAAGTCCCCCAACATGGTATAGTCCTGATGGCCCAGAGAGAGTTCTGAAAGATCACCCAGGGGAGACAGAAAGCTGATGTGAGGACCGGGGGGCGGTAAATAAGAATTCCCTTAAAGACTTGGTTGTGATTCAGAGTGATGGAAAAAGTACAGGCTTCACAATTCAGTCTGGGAATGAGTTCGATTTTAGTTTGAAGAATCTTTTTATAAATGATGGCTAAGCCTCCGCCTCTCCCCATGGTTCGCTCCTGCCTTACCGCTCAATAACCATCAGGAGTGGCTGCGCAGAAGTCCGGGCCAGAAGCCTCATCACCCCAGGTTTCAGTTAAAAACAGAATGTCCAGCTCCTGACTCCCGATCAGCTCTCTGATGTCTAAGCTTTGTTTCGGGAGGGAACGGACATTAAGAAGAGCCAAACGAAAGTCGAGTTTGGGTCTGGAACGGATACTAAGGGCAGGTGGAATGAGATGGGGGAAAGTGTATTAACAGCCAGGACAAGTGGTGGGGGCAGACATAAGGCAACTAGGACGTGACAAAGTCTGACAACGCGGATTAGTCATAGGGGTATTGAGTTCTTGAAGCTGAGCTGCAGAATAATGGATAGAGGTGGTGTGGATATCTATGGGGACAGGGCCAGGGGGCATGGCCCTGGTCCAGGTCCGGGCCCGGACCGGACAATCAGCACCTCTACTCGCTACCAGCTAGTGGGTGTACCTGGCGCCCTGCCCTTCCCTATACTCGTGGTCACCATCACACATCACACACACACCCCATAGTTGGGTCTCCGCTCCGCACCCTCATGACCCATCTCGCCCCACTGCATTTAGAGTCTCCTTGTCTGATAAGGATATTCATTCTCTCGTACTTTCATATGATCCGGCCGTCCCTCCATCATATCAAACTTGCAACAAATTGAACCTATCCCCACTGATCTCTTAAGGGAACCTAGGACAAGCACCAGAACTTAAAATGATAACAACCTCACTAGAGTTATCAACACTCTACCTATGCCTTTGGATGCTAACATAAGACTCAAATGCATGCTCCTAAACTGTACATCGGCTGTTAAACATGCTGCAGACATTGCAGACCCGGCCCATTATAATGTCCGCAAAACTCTCCAAACTATGATTCAATGATAGTCTTAATACCGAAAGAAGAAATTTAAGAATTGCTGAAAGGATGTGGCGATCCCATCCCTCCCTTGAACATCTTTACCATTTGAGATCCCTGAGAAGAATTTACTTTAAATGAATCAGATGTTTGAAGGCCACCTTTTTCAGAACTCGACTAGACCAAGGAAAAAAACGTCCAAAAAACTGTTTGAACTCATCAAGTCCCAAGCAAATAGTCATCATAATCTCCCATCTCTGGGTCAAGGGTCAGTGCTGAACTGTGAAGAATTCCCTGGTTTCTTCATGGATAAGACTATTAAGATTGAAACAGAATCACGCTCTGCCCTTGATAATCTGTCAATCAGTCTACTGAACACCCTCCGTCCGCAAGCTATGGATATCAATGACCCTGCACAGCCCCACCGCCCCAAAAACAATGCATCCTGGAGCCTGTTCCAAAGCTTCAATGAATGCGCCATACGCAAAATGCTGTCAATTCTAAAACTGTCCAATCACTGTAACAACCCTCTGCCATCAAACCTTTTCCCGGAAGTGAGATCCTTCTTACTAACACTTGGGACTACAATTGTAAATGCATCACTTCGGCAAAGTGCTATTACGGACTGCCTAAAATCAGGTCAAGTTACCCCGATCCTAAAGAATCCATCTGCTGATCCCACGGACCTTCATAACTTTTGCCAATCTCTAACATCTCCACCTTGGCAAAGCTCCTAGAAAAATGTGTGCTTGCCCAACTGTGTAACCACATCGACCATTTCCAACTCTTGGACCAATGCCAATTTGGTTTCCGCCCGGGCCATAGTACAGAGTCTGCGCTAATGCACATCGTCGATGACGCGTTAAGAATGTTGGACCACAATGAGATGCGCCTTTTGATCCTTCTTGACATTTCAGCAGCATCAAATATGGTCAAACATGATAACCTACTTGAACTCCTGGAATGCAGGATGGGGCTGTCAGGGCCTGTACCTAACCGATTCTCTTTGTTCCTTCAGAACAGATCCCAAAGCTTCAAGTTTAAAACATCCCTCTCCCATCATCACTGGTCACTGTGGGGGTTCCCCAAGATTCAGCACTTTCTCCCATGCTCTTTAACCTGTTCATGGAGGCTCTGACAGAAATTCTGAAATCATCCAGCATTCACTATCACATGTTTTGGGACGTCCCAACTATACCTGAAGATCACCTCCCCCGAAGACATTCAATCCCTCAACTCAGTCATGCTGGAAACATAAAGCAGGCTGACACATAACCACCTGAAGCTCAATGCTCTAAAAACTGAATTCCTCCTAATATCACCCCATAAACAATCTACGGTCATAGAATAATGGTTGAATCAGCTCACGGCTCTTAACTGTAGACCTCACCTCATTTACCCAGCATCCTCTCTCGGTATATTATTAGACAACAGTCTTAACATGCAGAAGCACATCAGTTCCCTCACCAAAGAAGCACATTTCCAACTCAACATCCTTAGAAAGCTCAAACCATATCTCCTTGCTCATGACCTAAAGGTTGCAGTGCAAGCATTAGTAATCTCAAAACTGGACTATGGTAGCGCAACGCTTTGCGGCTTACCTAGAGTGAAGACGGCTTTTCTGAGGGCTGCCCTAAACTCTGCTGCTAGGCACATATTGGGGGGAAAAAATTTAACCATATTTCTGGCAATGAATTGGCTCCATATGAAGCCCCGATACAGTGAAAAATTGCTTGCATGGCACACAAAGCCATCCACTTCAAGACCCTGCTGTACTTCACTTTGAAATTGGAGGTCTCATGTGGTTCGAGACCCTCCAGAAGCGCCAGCCCCTTCTGCTCAAACCACAAAAATTCAAGAAAAAAAAGACTTACAATCGAGCCTTCTCAGGTATGTCTCCAAGGATATGGAACTCTCTTTCCCCCAAAGTCAGGGTGAACCCTTCCACAGTCCTCTTCAAAAAAGAAGTTAAATGGCTCCTGATAAAGAAATGTTAACCTCAGTCTGGCTTCTCCATTTGTTTCCGGGGCCATACCTGCTGATGTGTTGCCCAGCTGCCTGGCTCACATGAATGTCTGACATTTTAAAACTGTGAATTGTTTTCATTTGTGTTTATTCTGTTTTGCTTGCTTGTACCTTTCTTGATGCATAAACTATAAAGTGCTCTGATACCCTCAGTGGTCATGTTTGCGCTATATAAAACTTTCAAAATAAATAAATAAACCTCTGCAGTGGAAAACTCCAGACGCTTCTCCCACTTCATAGTAGGCAGTAGGTATAAATAATGGACCTTCAGACCCACCTTCAGACCCACTCTTCAGATCAGTTCTGGACCGGTGAAAGACTTAGCTGCCCTGTTGCTCTTGTGCCTGGTTGCCTGAGTAAGAAGGACTGGACCTGCACCTTGAACCCAACATCAACAGAGGGACTCCAGGGACTAGTTGGCAGGCCTCCTGATCTCAGCCTCAAGGGCAAAAATAGAACTTCTTTAACAATGCAGCAGCACTCTGCCTGCTGTGAGTCTTAACCCCCCTCAGTATTGCCTCTCTAGTCCTGGACCCTTAGATTTGTGGATAAACGTGCTCTGCCAGCCCAGCTGTGGTCACCATCAGAGCTGACACAACCCTTGCGGCTCCTCATTGGAACATACGCAGCATAACTGAACGCAGACCTTGCATCACAGCCTTTGTAGCACCTCATCGGAACAAACACAGCACAGCGCAACTCATCCTGTGGTTCACCAACAACAAATACTCCACTACTATATACTCACCTGGGCCCATAAACTCAGTTATGCTAAACCGCTGGGGGGGGGGTCAAGTTTTATATTTTCCACAAACTGTTAGGATTTGTTTATTCAATACCTCTGTTCATTTATAACTAACCCTTCACAGATCAACAATTTCTTTCTTCTGGTCGATTGACCATTAGTTGAACTAGTTGATGGTGATAATTAACATAAGCTAACCTTTCTATACTTTAAAGTAAATAACCACAGACTCAAGAACGTTTAAAATCGTTATCTAAAATTACAGGTGCATGTGAACAATCCCAATTCAGTGTAGTCACCATCATTCAAAGGGGAGAAATTCAATTAGAAAACACAGTACATTTATCTCGCACTAATGCAATAATCAATGCACAATGAGAGGGAGAGTATAGAAAGAGAAGATAAAGAACATCAGCAAATAACTGAAATTTATATTTACCAAGGATGGTGTGGAAGACCAACCCCCTTGCAAAAGGGCTGGTAAGGGTCCCCTGAGATAGGTCAGGAGACAAAGCCTTCAGGACATGAATCAAGACAGAATAGCAGACCTCTCTAAGATACCGACGTTTGCGTCATACCCCTCTCTGGCACTCTCTTCCTCCTCGAGATTCTTCCGCAGTCTTCAAATCTAACCCAATTAGATCACGATAGAAATTTCTACTTTAAGTTCTGCAATCAGCTCCCTCCTCCCTGCTCTGCTCTCCTTTAGTCTCTTCAGCTCTCCCTCAGCAAATCTCAGCATCCAGTTCTCCACAATGTGCACCGGCTCTCTCTAACTAACTAAAAACTATCTTAATTTTACCTTTCATTCTCCATGTTCCACCCACTAAAGTTTCAATATCAGGAAAATATGAGATTTGATTGATCAGACAAGGGGGAATCTTCATCACACCATACTTACATGCCACAAAAATCAGTTTAACCATTGTTTGCAAAATCATCCCCTTACTTTTTATTCATAAATTGTATTCCTATGTGCTAAATGTAATGTTGTTGATACAAATTTGACTTCATTATGAATGTGTGTCTTCAAAGTTGAAATCTGCACCATCCTGTTCTCTCGATTTTGCACTTGATCTTGGCTCTTATTCAATCGCACAGTCATTGCCTTCATGGCTCTCCTCAGTGGGCATGCGTAGACTTCGTGTAACTCTGCTCAATTCAGTTCAGCGAGAAAGGCCCAAATACGCACTAATGATAAAGTCAGAAGACAAATTCTAATTTCTCAAATAAAATGTTTGCACTGTGTACCACCCACCTCTACTCTATCCCATTGTATTTATCAATACTTTTCCCACATTAGCATTAATAGCATAGCTAGCTTTATTTTCAGCAAAGCAGGTGCCATGCACAGAGGTCTTCGAGACTCCATTTTAATGACTTCTGCTCATGCGCAAGAATTTTTTGCCTCCAAGCGTTACCTCGTCTTCCTACGTAGATGTAGTTGACGCAAGCGCAAAACAGTTTTCCCGTTTAAAGCGCTATTAGCCCTACTTCATAGTTTTTCACGTTAGAACATGCATATGCAAGCTTCACTAACCCACATGTTCATGTTATTTGCTTATTAGTTTTTATAACCTTTATTATTAACTTGTTAAAGAATCAAACAAGTGGATTGCTTCCAAGCAAGTTTCTTTTCCTCAAGACTTTGCTCCATAAATCCCCTCTCTGATGGCATTTTGAGCCATCACAAAATTACCCATCCCTTCCCAGATGCCACCTTCAGCAATTTTCAGTTTTCCTCTTTTTCCCTTTGAATTGCATCAGTTACTTATTTTCTTTCTAATTCTTTCATCTTTTTATATAGCTTTCCTTTCATTTCTTCTAATTGGATTTCTTCAAATTCTCTCTTTCTTTTCCTTCCTTTCCCATCTATTTCCGCATGTATTCTTCTTTTTCCCTT
The DNA here is from genome assembly GCF_964263255.1 of Lissotriton vulgaris. Classification (NCBI taxonomy): domain Eukaryota; kingdom Metazoa; phylum Chordata; class Amphibia; order Caudata; family Salamandridae; genus Lissotriton; species Lissotriton vulgaris. The sequence continues at coordinate 18,187 of NW_028246172.1, read as the reverse complement.
GCTCCTGCAACACTTGCATATGATCATTATTATTAATACTGTTGTCATTATCATATTTATTTGACCTAGTAAACTCTTTCCAAAATTAGTAAATCAATTCCCTATTGATGTAATGCTCTTTGTTAGTCTCTCCCAAACACCGTCAACCTCCAGTTGGGTTAAATTTTCATGAATTTGCATAATATTTTTAATATACCTTTTAATTTCCTTACGTTTTTTCAGGAATGTAAGTGCAACAATGTTGAATTATCAACATTCCACAGACTCCACTCTCTTTTGGCAATAAAATGACAAGAGCAATACGATTTTGCAAAACCATACACCTTATTGCAACCATTTCCGTATTAATCATTAAGAATCCTCCAGCAGTATCAGTCGAAAGACGATCAACTACTGTTGACAGCTTACGAATTTTGTGTGTGAATTCAGAACAACTCCAACTGAGGGTATCTATGCACCAAAAATATCACCCGCTATTTCAGAAAAACTAGCTCTTCTTTTTTCATTAGTCCATTAGATATTTAATTGATTCTATTGATTCCATCCAAATGGTAGATCTTTGGAAATACTTTTTCAAAGCAACAGCTACCGCACCATCATGCAGGTAACCTATAATAGGCATTTCTCCCACACACATAGTATATTCCTGGAAATCCCGGATCAGTTCCCTCTTTTAGTCCCAGCCCCCCTATAATTAGGAAGTTATGTTCGAATTCATTGGTACCAATGTAAATGGTATTATAATCAGTCCTTAACCTATGTAGGCAGAATTTCCCCTTTTTCACAAAGTCTAGGGACATTGCTGCTTGAGCCTTGCCCTTTGTAAAAGTTCCCTCTTTCCCAACCCATGGATGTACATGGGATTTCTGTTCAGCAGCTTTCTTTGTTAAATCCTGTCTCCTTTCTTCTACTAAATTTAAAAATGATTTATCTTCTTCACACAATATACATGTTAGGTTATTCTTGTGTGCCTGTGCTATATCTATTGGACTCATTGTTAGGAAGAACTTGTCCATGAACTGTGCATCATTACTACCAAATACTGGATTCATATACTTTCGAACTGGTAATTCTGAAAACACTAAATCTAAGTTCGAATAAAAATACTGGAGCTTTTCAGTTACATAAAATAAACTTCATAGAATGCTACATGATACACCATATGTTAAAGGTATATGGCGGTAAGTCACCCCTTCTGAATCAGCGCTTGGACGCCCTCGGGCAGCAGTCGCTCTCTACAAAACCCCTTCACTTCACTTCACTATGGATGAAGGTAATTTCATACAGACATACCAATCACTAATTTCCATTGTATCAATGTACTGAAACAATAATTTAGTAAACACATTTCAAGACAAATTAATATTTGATTCATTATGATGATAGATAGTCTCATCTACTTGCTGTAGTTTTGTTTTAGTGCTCTTCATTACTGTATCTACTTTCCCATTAATAACTGTATTCATATTATTATTTGTTACCATTAATAAAGGTACCACCACTGTTAGAAATAACCACATTAATATTAGTAGTAAAATACTACAAAGTCAAATTTTAAGACACCTTAGTTTTAAACTTCATTTCCGTTGTTCAGTAACTTCAACTTCTGCCATTTTGCAATCTCAGAACATTTTAATTTCTCTTTTTCTTACTTTATTTTAACTTTTCTTTAAATACAGTCTTTTGTTTTAGGGTGTTCTTAATTTGCTTTCATCACCCCGTGCAACATGAACTCTCTCTGATTCTTCACGTAAATCCAAATTTTCAAATTCCTCTAATTTGACATAGGTCCACACATGGGGCTTTGTATTTTCTGTTAAAAATCCTCGGCCTTGGGCTTCTTCGTCTGAGTCTTGCTATTGGCTGTTTATGTTGAGTTTGGCTTGAAACCTCATTTACTTGCTTTGGTTTGTTCCCTGACTTCCTTAGGAAGTATCCTAATCTTTTTACTCCACCTGGCCAATTGTCACCCTTTCTGACTCTTTTGACTTGAACTGCACTTTCACCCTCTTCGTCTTTTTCCAAGGTTCTTTTATTTTCATTTTGTCTGGGCATAATCTGTTCTTGTTCTTTTCCACTTTCTGATTGTCTTTGCTCTGTATTTTCTTTATTTAAATCTTCTTCTACCAGTACCTGTTCAGATCTTATTGTGTATCTTCTTTCATCTGAACCTGTTCTTCTTCTTCTAACTGGTCCTGTTCAGGCCTTTTAACAATTTGTTCTTCTTCTTCTTCCAGAACCCGTTCTTCTACCTCTATGTGATCCTGATCAGGTCCAATTACAATGTGTTCTTCTTCTGCCTGAACTTGTTCTTCTTCTTCTATCTGTCCCTGCTCAGGTTTCTGAATAGCTTTGTTCACTTCTACCTGAGTGTGCTCTTCTTTCCCTGTCTTTTCTTTTCTACGTTCCTGTCTCCCTAATCGATTTCTTATTATTATTTTGCTAACAACGTCAGGTATTTTCAATCACTTGTATCCACCCTTGCTGACTTGTACTTAGTTGTTCTTCATCTATTTGTCTATCAGAATCTTTCACTCTAGATTCTTCGTCTACACAACCTTCAGCTTCTGATCTTTCAGACTGTTCAGTCAGTTGCTGCTATTACTGTTTAGGTGGGCTTGGGACTCTTCTGGTATGACTAGCATTAATCCAATTGGGTAAACCTGCACACTTCACTGCCGTGGTAGTGACCAGTATGACTTGTCGTGGTTTATCCCACCTGGGTGCTAGACACAATTTCCTTACATGTTTCTTCACTAACACCCATTCTCCAGGATTCAAATCATGTGCCTGGATGTCTTGCAATTGTGTCTTCTACAACCTGATGAGAGATGGAATGCACCAGATCAGCCAATTCTTTGCTATAATAAAATACCAGATCATCAGTTATATTCATCAATTTATTTCGAGGAATAAATACTTGTCTCATTGCCCTTCCCATGAGTATTTCATGAGGACTCAATCCTGTTTTTCTATCAGGAATGCTTCTGAGACCCAACAATACAAGAGGCAATACATCTAGCCATTTTAGCATTGTGGATGCACACACCTGCCCTAATCTTGACTTGATTGTGCCGTTAAGCTGTTCAGCTACTGCAGATGCCTCTGGTACATAAGCACAGGGCAGTTTTTTGTTCAATGTCAAATAAAGCACAGATTAATCAAATTAGTTTATTATTAAAATGAGTACCTTTATCTGATTCCAAAGTGACTGGAAACCGAATTGAGGTATCAACTCTTTCAACAGTAATTTACCAACTCTGAGACTGCCATTTATTTTAGTGGGGTATGCCTCCACCCATCTCTAGAATAAGCACACTATGAGAAGGACTTACTGAAATCTGTTGAATGGAGGAAACTCAATGAAGTCTAACTGCAACCTGGTGAATGGTCCTTCTGCCTTTCCAATTGTTCCCCAACTAACCATTGTCTTTCTTGCTCGATTTTGCTGCTGACATATTAAACATCATTGGCAAAAGCTCTATGCAACAACCCTAAACTTTAGGTTATACCAATTTTATCTGAATAGTCTGATTATTGCGTCCCTGCCTATTTTTGTAGTTCCATGACATACCCTCTCCATTTGAGAGAGCAAACAATCTGGCATGACTAGCCTACAGTCTGAGTATACCAACACTTCTTCTTCAGTACTTTTTGTACATCCTGACCATATCCAGATTTCCCTTTCCTTTTCCTCAAATTCTTCCTGCAACTGTCTGACCTCATCCTATGTTTCTAGAGCTGAGAAGAACATACGTTGACAGCTGTTTTCATCTGTTTCCATTTTCTTGTTGATTGACATTGTATTTCTTGTACAATTTTGAGCAATCTGGTCAGCATATCGATTACCTGCCGTCACATAGTAATTTCCTGACTGATGTGCAGCACACTTCACCACTGCTATTTATTTTGGCAATTGTAATGCTGCCAACAATTCCTTTACATTTTTGCTATTTCTAATAGGAGATTCTGAAGAAGCCAGAAATCCCCTCTGCATCCAAAGCTGGACAAAGTCGTGCACAACCCCAAACCCATACTGACTGTCCGTGAGTATGGGTATTCTCCAATTCTTCCCAATTTTGCATGCCTTTGTTAAGGCCACCAATTCGGTTACTTGTGCAGACTTGACTCCCGGTAAACAGGATGCTTCAATGACTACTGATGTTTTACAGACCGCATATGCCGCACTTAGCCCCCATCGTCCGTCCCCAAACATGACCCATCCACAAACAACACATGACTTGATTCTATCAAGGGTACTTCTCGTATGTCTGGGTGGGGCTTAGAACACATCTCAGTCACATCCAAACAATCATGATCAACGTCATCTTTCACTTCTTCACCTCAAGGGTCTGGTAATAAGGTTGCAGGATTCATCATTGCGCACCTTATCACTGTCACATTCTCTGCTCCCAAAATCATTCCTTCATACTTAGTCATATGACTAGGAGTGAGGTGCTGTGTTCACGTTCTTGTTAAAAGTATCTCAACTGAGTGTGAAACATAAACCTTAACAGGATGTCCCATCACAATGGATTCACTTTGCACCAGACTCATACATGGACCAGCTACTGCTTTTAAGCAGCCAGGTAAGGCTGAAGCTACTAGATCCAAGGTGGCAGAAAAATTTGCCACTGAACGTCGCCTCAATCCATGCCTTTGAGTCAAAACTGAAAGTGCACAACTTTCTCTCTCACAACAAAACAGTGCAAATTCCTTCAAATAATCAGGCATTCCGAATGCTGGCGCCTCACACAGACAATTACGCAATTTCACAAATGCTTCGAGACATTCATCATTCCATTCAATTAGATCCTTTGCTCTTTTCGGAGCCAATTGTATCAATGGTTTTGCAAGCAGGGAAAATCCATTTAGCCACTGCCTACAACATCCAAACACTCCTAGAAACATTCTCATCTCTTTCTGGGTTTGAGGTAGTTGCATTTGTCTGATTATTTTTGTTCTCTATGGGGTCACTTTTCTAACTCCTCTTTCTATTTTATGCCCTAAATATTTAACTTCTTGTTGGCAAAATTGTCATTTCTCTGGAGACACCTTGTGTCCTCCTTCGGCCTAATGGTTCAGTAAAGCAATTGTGTCAGTGACACAATCCTCCTGTGTCTTTGATGCCACCAATAGAACAATATATTGAACCAAGACTGATTTTCAGGTCATAACTAGAGATTCTAGACACTTTTTCAGAATTTGATTGAAAATCGAGGAACTCTCTGTATACCCTTGAGGAACTCGGCACCGTGCCAAAACACGATCTCCAAACCGGAAGGCAAAAAGATACTGGCTGTCTGGGTGTAAAGGAATGGAAAAGAATGCTTGACACAAATCAATTATTGTGTACCAACTAGCATTCCAAGGTATCTGATTGTTGTTATGTGTTATGTTAATAACTTTTATTAGGCGCACAGCTGCCCCAGCAAGGGGGCGTCCTGGCGCCTGATCAGGTACACAACACAACAGGTCAAAGCTGAGGAGAAGAGAAATCAATTAGCAGAGGCAAACAGGTGGGTTTTAATGGCGCGTCTAAAAAGAGTCAGGCTGTTTAGGGCGCGAATATGTAAAAGAAGGGAATTCCATAGATCAGCCGCCAGAACACGAAAGGAGCGTCCTCCCATCCTACTCAGCCTGAACCTAGGCTTAATCGCCAGATGGTGAGATTCAGACCTGAGGGACCGCGTGGGGACGTATGAAGAAATAAGACCCGTCAAAGCAGGGGGAGAGGAAAGCTTCAGAATCTTAAATGTCAGACAGAGAGCCTTAAATTTGATTCTCTGTCTGACCGGAAGCCAGTGAAGGGAGGTCAGAACAGCAGAGACTGAACATCGTCTCGGAAGGCCAACAATGGCCCGTGCGGCAGCGATCTGCACCCTCTGAAGCCTAGTAGCCTCAGCCTGGTTAACTCCAAGCAGCAACGCTCTCCCGTAGTCCAGCCAGGAAAGGATAGAGGCCTGAACCACCAGTTGCCGAGTGGGAGGGTCAAAGAATTTGAGGACTGGCCTCAGTCCTCGCAGAATACCAAAGCAGGTAGCTGCAGTCTTCTTTGTATGGCTGGTATAAGAAAGGTTAGAATCCAGCCAAACCCCCAGATTTTTAACTTCGGCCGCTGGGATGGGGGACACCCCCAGTTCGGAAGGCCACCACTGGTCTCCCCAGAGTTCCGCCTGCTTCCCTACAATCAGGACCTCGGTTTTCTTAGCATTGAGCTGTAAGCAGTTGCTACGCATCCAGCTAGCCACAGCTATAAGTCCTGCACGGAACCTGGGCGCAGTCACCTCAGGGTCCCCACTGAGTGTCACCGCCAGCTGCGTGTCGTCGGCATACGATGTCATGGTAAGGCCACATTGCCTGACGACAGCAGCCAGCGGTTTCACATACAAGTTGAACAATGTGGGGCTTAAAGCAGAGCCCTGAGGGACTCCCAGTTCCAAAGAATGGAAAGAGGACTGGCCAGGTGGAATGGCTACTTTGAAAAACCGGTCCAAGAGGAAGGAGCGGAACCACTGAAGAGCCTTCCCCTCAATACCCACTTCCTCCAAACGCCGCATCAAAATGTCATGAGACACCGTGTCAAACGCGACGCTCAGGTCTAACAATAGGAGCGCCGAAGTCTGCCCCGCATCCAGCACTGACCGCAGATGCTCGGTCATAAAGAGCGAGGCAGTTTCAGTGCTGTGTTGAGCGCGGAACCCATTTTGACTCTCGTCAAGAATGTTATTACGAGAGAGGTGGGCAGACAGGATGACTGTAAAGGATCACTGTTGGATTTGGCACCACTAGGAAACAAGGCACTACAATTTTATACATTTTTCTTTCATCCTGCACTATCCTGTACTTACCACTAGGCTTTTTGAGTCCCATAATTGGCGAATGACAGGGACTACCCATTATTTCTTTCAGAATTCCTTGCTCAATCATTTGGTCAATTACTGTAGCAACTCCTGCTTTTACTTCTGGACCCATTTTATATTGTTGTATGTTTGAATACACTGCACCTTCTTTCACCACTATTTTCACTGGATCCACATTTGCCATGAGCCCTACATCTTTTCCTGGAAAAATCCCACACCTCTGGATTTACTGTGGTTTTCAATTCTTCAGGCAATTCACTTTCAGTCAGTAGTGAAAACATCTCATCCACTTCTGTACCTTGCTTAGCTAGCATCATTTTATCAGCCAAGTCCTCATCAGGTGTTTGAAAGGCAACACCATCAGGAGTACAATAAATTGTGCAGTTAATCTTGCAGAATAAGTCTCTTCAAAGCAAGTTCACTGGGCTAAAATGACATACTACAAACCTATACCTTTCTTTCAAATGTCTAATATGTACTTCCATCGGTTTTGTAACTGGTGTTCTATTCTGTTTGTTTGAAACTTCTACAACTTGGATAGTTTATCCTGAAAGGGTTAGGTTTGGGCAGGCTGCTGCTCTCACAGTAGATCGGGTAGCACCTGTGTCCAATAGAAAAGTGATATCACTTCCTTCCACTTTCCCATCTATAAATGGACCAGTCTGGTGTACCAGCAAGGATGCGCCAAGCATGCACTCCTCTTCCTCTCCCCTCAGGCACCCTCTGCAAAAAATATTGAGAAAACATAGAATTATTCTTATCACTTTCTCCGTGAAATCTGGTGATCACACTGTATTTTTGAACATTCACATGGTTTGGCATAGGAGCTTGTGGCACCTGATACTGTGGAGTAACTACCTGCTGTTGCTGGTTCACAACCACTTCATTCTGCATCTGTGGATTTAAATTTTGATTTGGCCCATTATTATTCTGGATATTTTTACACTCTTTTTTCCAATGTCCATGCTTTCCAAACACATGACAAGGAAACTTCTTCTTTGCTTCCTTTCTACTCATTCGTCCTCTTTCTTTTCTACCATTCGACACTTGTTCACTCTAACCCTGCCCTTTTGTCTGATTATCAGTTTGGATAATTAAATTTGTTTCCTGCTTCTCTGCCAATTTCACCTGTGCCCACATCATTTTCTATTTTAGCTTTCTATGTTTTGCCTCAATGTCATCGCTACAATACTTTGCATATTTCAATATTTCATCTGTTGTCTTACTCTGCCAACACAACATATGCTGTTGAATCATCGGACTAATCTCTGGTTTCAGACCATGCCCAAACCAATATACAAAATGTCCCATATCCGTTATCACCAATTTTTTTTCAAATCCACTATACTGCTTGAACACCTGTAGTACTCTCTAATAATCTTTAGGCTCTTGAGTTATTCTGTCTATTTTTACCCAATCCGTTTCTTTAGGAGGAATTTTCCCTTTCATGAACGTAAATACCTGGTGATATTTCTTCATCACCTCTTCTGTTGGCGCCCCTGTCTTGGAATCTCTTGCATACTCCTCACTCGGCCAATCAACTGTGATCTTGCACTCTGTCCATATATCCGCGGGTACCACAATATCAAACAACCCATCCAAATCTTTCAACAAAACCTTTGAAACTTTTACAAATCTTTCCGCCTGATTGTACCATTCAACAGGTTTTTCTCTCAATCTAGGGGAATCATTCATGGAAGACAAAATATCCTGTCTGCTCCAAGGAACATGAACATATCCACCACCAGGAACTTCTCTCTTTGGACATATTCTCTCAATCTTTTCTGATTCTCTCACTGGAAAAGCAGACCACACTTCTCTCGTTTGTGCTTCCTCTTTCTTTCTTGTCCACCTAGACCTCCATTTATCAATGTCTCCCCACTTTCTCAAAGTGTTCATCAACTCTTTTATCTGCAGTCTTTTACCAGAAGCATTTATGTTTTCTAAATCCTTTTCAGTAAATTCAACTTGATATGGTTTCTGCAGCAATGTCGACCTCTGTATATCTATTCCAATTTCTGAGGCAACCTCTGTTATTTTTTCATGAAATAGTTTTGCTCTTCTGGTTATACTCTTGCATAAGAACAACAACTCATCATTATAAATATTCAATCTTTCTGTGCTTTCATTACTAGCCATCATTTCTTCCAAATCCACTTTCATTCTGCTAATATCTAGGACCTTTGTTTGTGAATTTTATGTTTCTAATCCCTGTGCCCATCTTACTAAATACTCGGGAGTAACCATTGTTGAACCTCCTGTTCCTGTAGGGACCTTTGACCCTTTTTCTTTCCACTTTTTTGTGTGAAACTCTCTTTGGAGTTTCGATCAAAGGTTCCATTATTAGGAGATCCATTAATTAAACGACTGAATCACTCTCACTGGCCTGATCATCAAACATCACTACTTCTTTTCTGGAATTGCTCAAAGGAATTGTTACAACTTGCGGTTTCGGGCAACCCTTTTAACTCCAAATAATGGGATAACAGGACCAATAGTCACTGGTACTGTCAAGGCTTCAGTATTTAAATTCAGTTGACTTATTTTCTGAACTATTTCTTCATTAGTTTTATTTAAGGTTTCTCTCTCATTATCAATGCAACACCCTATTGACTGATGTTGATGTATTGTGTACAATTTGTGGAATTAAAGGCGTTCCTATCACCGGTGCACTTGGGGTGACCCTACTAGGTTCTTCTTATCATGGTGTTTTTTTTAAATTAAAATATCCTCCAACAGTTCATCATCTGATTCACCATATCCTGTCATATTCATGTGTTTTGTTTTTTCCTTACACTTGCTTCCTGATTGCTCTTCAGCCATTAATACTGGATATAAACCCTTTGTTACTACAACTCTTCTCCAACGCTTAATTTGACCTCCACGTGATTCGTATGGATACCTAGGCAAAAACCCTAAGAATCTCCGACCACTTCTCAATATCTCTCATTCAAAAGCCTCAATCTCCCATTCTTCTAAAGCTTCATACTCTGTCAATCTGGGTTTGGTTCTAAAACATTAATTCAATTTCTCAAATTCTGCAGTATTCTTACATTAAAAGGACCATGATCTGGAAAAGCTAAAAGACCAACACCTTTCGTGTACTCCACTTAATTCTCCAACCATACAGTAGTATGATATCCTCTTTCCATCATCATGAATGAAGCACGCGTTTTAGGTGGGGGAATAGGAATTCCCTCTCCAGTCAACACAGACTTGTCTTTCTTAAAGAAATTCTTGATTTTCTTTATTATCTCCATTTTCTTTCTTTCTCCAAACATTTCAGATGAACGATATAGAAAAGAGTCTTCTGTATATCTTCGGACTCTATTACCTACGTCCAGTCCTATGTCAACACGACTCACACCAGCAGGCAAATCAGGACTCAACATACAATTCTTTCTCAACCAAATCTAACGCAGATTCTATCTAGCAACCAATCATAACTCAGATTTGCGCTTGTTGTCTGACCAATGCCAGTGCAGCCTTTTGTGATGGCAGTATTGCTCCTCACTACTGACCCTCTCTTTACAATCTACTTCCTCCTCATGCCTGCTATTTTAACCAATCCCAGCGTGGCTCTTTGCGAATTTAGAATAACTCCTTCGACTGAACCTCCCTTCACAAGGTAATACTATAACTTATTTTCTTTAACTTTTCATATTAAAAATATGTTAGTAACAACATAAAAACAGTGCTTCTCTGTCTGTTTCACTAACAAAGTATAGGTTTCCAAAACATTCTGGAGTAAAGAATTACTTCTTTTCACTATGAGTAAAACCCCTGTTTAGCCTTCATTCGATCTTCGGAGAACCTGTTACTTGATCAGTGATACCCCTTTTGAGAAATAAGATCAAAGTTTCACCAGCGAACCCTCTGCTATCACTCGTACTCAATTTTTACTCAATATAGTCCCTACTTTAACACTGCCAGACCTGTGTAGCTTCTCAGTATTATGACAACAGATGAGTAACTTTCTGCAGTGTGGATTTTTTCACCAGCTTCTTTCACCACCCGCTATTCAAATTCCAAACCTGGGATTTCCCGGTAGCCTTTGTATCTGTGCTTCTAGACGACATAAAAACAAGACACTAACTTTTCATGTTAAACATAAATCAATAATCAATATTTATCACCAAACTAATCAATAAAAACCATAGCTCTGCTACCAGAAAACTGATGCAGCGGTTCACCAACAACAAATACTCCACTACCATATTCTCACCTGGGCCCATAAATTAACTATGGCTAAACCGCTGGGGGTGGGGGGGTCAAGTTTTTCATTTTCTACAAACTGTTAGAATTAGTTTGTTCAATACCTCTGTTCATTTACAACTAACCCTTCACAGATTAACAAGTTCTTGCCTCTGGTCGATGGACCATTAGTTGAACTAGTTGATGGTGATAATTAACATAAGCTAACATTTATATACTTTAAAGTAAATATCCACAGACTCAAGAACGTTTAAAATTTATATCTAGAATTTCAGGTGCATGTGAACAATCTCAATACAGTGCAGTCACCATCATTCATAGGAGAGAAATTCAATTAATAAAACACAATGCATTTATCTCGGACTAACGCAATAATCAATGCACAATGAGAGAGAGAGGATAGAAAGAGAAGATAAAGAACATCAGCAAATAACGGAAATGTATATTTACCAAGGATGGTGTGGAAGACCAACCCCCTGGTCAAAGGACTGGTATGTGTCCCCTGGGATAGGTCAGGAAACAAAGGCTTCAGGACAGGAATCAGGACAGGATAGTAGAACTCTCTTAGATACCAACGGTTGCGTCGCACCCCTCTCTGGGACTCTCTTTCTCTTCGAGATTCTTCTGCAATCTTCAGATCTAACCCAATTAGATCAGGATAGAAATTTCTGCTTCAAGTTCTGCAATCAGCTCCCTCCTCTCCGCTCTGCTCTCCTTCAGTCTCTTCAGCTCTCCCTCAGCAAATCTCAGCATCCAGTTCTCCGCAATGTGAACCTACTCTCTCTAACTAACTGAAAACTATCTTAATTATACCTTTCGTTCTCCATGTTCCACCCACTAAAGTTTCAATATCGGGAAAATACGAGATTTGATTGGTCAGGCAAGGGGGGATCTTCATCACACCGTACTTAGATGTCACAAAAATCAGTTTAATCATTGTTTGCAAACTCATCTCCCTACTTTTTATTCATAAATGGTATTCCTATTATTTTTTTTTTCATTTTTATTGAGAATCCATGTAGCATAATAACAAAACAATATAAATGACTTTCAATGAAAAAGACAAGATACAATATAAGCAAACCACAAAAAATTGACAATAAAAGATAAATAAAAAATGATATGCAGAGGTCGGTTGTCGAATTACATTGCTAGTGTCTGATTAAATTATTTTTTTTAAATCATGAGATAGTTAATGTTATTAATATAAATATTGATATGGGTGTGGTACACATAATGCCGGCTACCGCAAAAAGAAAAAGATGAAAAGAGAATATAGCAGATAAGAGCATTACCGTAGCCATAATCCTGAAAATCAATGAATTTGCTACAATCTATTAGTAGGCCAAGCAGCCACTGGTGCCCATATCTTCATCCCCAATTCTCGTAATTTTTTACCCTTGAGTTCATACAAAGCCGCCTCCACATTATGTATTCCCAATAGTCTGGATAACCACATTTGAAAGGTTGGGGCCTCAGTATCTTTCCAAGCTGCTGAAATTAAAATTCTAAGTACAGCTGTGGAGATAAAAATTAAAGCTTCAGTCTCGATATTTAATTTCAATTAGTTTTGGCTTCCTATAATCATAAGTGTCGGAGACAAGGTTATCTGAGCATCCAGCAGTCCTGAGCAGAATGATTCGATCTCTATTTTGATTGATTCTAGTTTCTCACACTGATAAAACATATGGATAATATCAGCTGGGCCTTTGCAACATCTGGGGCAGTTGCTGTTCTCCCTCTTACCCCAGTCATAGAGTTTTTGAGGGGGTATAATCGAGATTAAATAATGTTTTGAAGTGTTGAGCTCTTAAATTGGAGGAGCGTAGGAATCTTCTATCCATTTTGAGGGCTCTGTCCAGATCAATGTCCGGATCCTCCAGTTTTGAAGCCCAGGTTGCCTCAGTTTTTCCCATATCGTCCTGGGATTCCTCCTAAAACAGCCTATACACACCATTATTCTAGGTTCACCCCCCTTCAGATAGTCCAATATCTTACACCTCTCCCTTAAGATGATTCGGGCCTTATTGATCTGATTGTACTGACCACCTGAGCATATTTATAATCTTGTATACCCTGAAGGGAGTGCCTTTGTCTTAGTTCTTCCAGAGTTCTACACTCATCCCTGACAATAACTTGCCCCAGTGTCAAGATACCTTGACCCGCCCAGTGTCTCCAGGATGCATTGTTACTTAAATTAGGGAAGAGGCCCGAGTTCCAGAGTGGGGTGTGATGATTATATTTGGAGATTGCCAGTGCTTTCTGAGCTGCTGCCCAGACCCCCCATATCCCTTCGAGTGTCTTAAGTCTCGACTTGCTGTAATATTTTCTTTCTGTTCTCCTTAATAATACCCCAGTAGCCTCGCTGCCGAGTAGTAATTCAAAGATAGATGGGATCACATCTTGTCTACTCGGGGAGTTTGTGCTGCTTCCCACTGATTCGAATAATATAGCCATCTGTGTAAGACAGGACCAATGACAGTATCTGACGTTTGGCACTCCCAAACCCCCCCTTTCCTGAGGCAGGGACATATATTTCATGGATCTTCTAACCTTTCCATATTGCCACAAGAAATTCATAAAGATGGATTCTATTTCTTTGATAATTTTCCCCTCTATTTTAAAGGGGATAGACCGAAATTTATATAACACCTTGGGGAACATAGTCATTTTGATTACATTGGCACAACCTATTATTGAGAGTTGTAGCGTATCCATTCTTTTCAGATTCTCCCTCATGGATTTCATGAGAGGAATGAAGTTGTCTCTAATTATCAACTCCGGTCGTGCGTTGATTGTTATCCCCAGGTAAACCACGGAGTCAAAGAATCTGGAGTCTGACTTATTTATGTTCTTGGAGCAGAGCACCTGCGTCTTACCCGCATTTAAACGATAGCCTGCTTGTCTGCCAAATTTGCTCGTAGTACCCACTAGTTCTCGCATAGCCGCTTCGGGATCAGTAGTAATGACAGCTAGATCATCGGCATATGCCAAGATTTTTGTTTGAAATCCCTTCGTAACTACTGGTTTAATTGCTGTGTTGTTAATTATTTGACGTATTAGAGGATCAATATATAGTGCGAATAGCATGGGTGAGCATGGGTATCCCTGCCTTGTCCCCCTCGTAATAAAGATCTTATCCGAACTCTCACCCATCATTTGAATTTTCGCCACTGGGGTGACATACATAGCCTGAATAGCCTTCATAAACCTCGGTCCAAACCCCCTTTCAGCGAGCACACTCCACAGAAATTCCCATCTGACGTGATCAAAAGCTTTATCCACGTCTAGGAGGATCATTGCAACCCCTCCCTCCCCGGCAGCATGGATATCAAACAACGTGATAGCTCGCCTGATATGATCGGTGGTTCCCCTACCAGGAATGAAACCATGCTGCCAGTGAGAGACCAGGGCCCCAATGATCCATCCCAAGTGGGTTGCCAAGATCTTAGCATATAATTTGTTGTCCACGTTTATTAAAGATATCGGTCTATACGAACCCGGATTTTCCGTGGGCTTGCCCTTTTTATGGAACACCACTATATTGGTGTCCATCCATGACTCAGGGATTAAACCTGTATTTATAATCCCATTGAAAAGTTCTAACAGATGTATAGATGTTTCTTCAAATAAACATTTATAGAGCTCGATTGGTAAAGCATCGGGCCGGCAGCCTTCCCTGCTGCTAATTCTTTTATGGCCTCCGAGAGTTCATCCATAGTGATGGATTGTTCTAAAATTTCTCTATCACCCTGAGCCACTTTGATCCCCAATCCTCTCCACTCAATCATTGGCTCCTCAGTCACCACATCTTCCTGATACAGTGTTTGATAGTATCTTTTGAAGACAATTATAATGTCCTTTGGCTCCTCATAGGTCCTGCCCTGCTCTACTATACGTGTAATAATATTTTTCGAGGTCGCTTGTCTAATACGTAATGCGAATGCTTTCCCAGCTTGTTCCCCCGTCTCATACATATTCCTTCTTTGTGTTTGATATTCAGCAGCAGCTTTTTCAGCTAGTTGCTTTTGTATCTCAGCTTTGATAGTACTCACTCTTTCTAAGCTTATGGTGTTCTGCCTTCTCTCAGATATATCTTTCCTATGCTGTTCCTCAGTTGCTGTTAATTTATTCATTAATTGCTCTCTTTCTGAGTTGAGTCGTTTCCAATTGCGAAAGGTATAGCTACTGGTTTTTACCCTTAAGGCAGCTTTATAGCTGTCCCAAACAGAGTTTCGAGATGCGCTATATCTTTTAACATCGAAAAAGGCCTCTGACCAATTCTTCATATACGCTATATAGGTACTATCTGTTAAGAGCTTCTTATCAAAAGTCCATGGTCTCATTGGCTTAGCTGGTCTATTGAAAGCTATTTTTAATAACAATGGATTATGGTCTGATATTATCATAGGTAATTTACTAATTTCTACTGTGCTAATCTCAGTGGTGGAAATCATAAAATAATCTAGCTTGGAATATTTCTTAAATGGGTGCGAGAAATATGTAAAGCCTGAGTTCCCTGATTCAATACTACCCCAGACATCCCTCAAGCCGTGTGAATCCATCATTGAGCGTACTGCCCGATACACCCGGGGTTTACGCCCGGTATATCCTATTCCCCCTTCGAAATCTGCAGAGATATTAAAATCCCCACAAACCACTATGGGTGCTGGCCAGCTTGCTAGCTCCTTCTCAATGCGGTTGAAGATATCAGGGTCGTCGCTGTTATCCCGGTAAATACTACAAATAGTAATGCCAGAATTCATTTCACATAATGCCCACCGCCCCATGGTGTCAGCCTTGGATCGCTTAGCTCCCCCCAGATCCACCTTGCCAATGATAGCAACCCCCTAATAGTAGACGTTTGGGAGGAGCAGGATAGAGTCTCGAATCCCTTTATGTTTAACCAATGCCTTTTCCCCCATGGCAGATGGGTCTCCTGTGTACACATGATATCCATACGTGTAAATTTAACAAATTCCTCTAATCTTCCCCTTTTTTCCAATTGTTTAGGCCCCCTGTATTCATAGAGCAGATCCTAAGTTTTGACATACTTCTGTCTTAAATCCTTCCTTCTGTTCAACCTTACACTTGGTATAGTAAAGACACGTTTGACTACATACCTTGTTACAGCTTTAAATCTCAACCTGATTATATTTACAATAGTATCATAAATTTACACCCCCCCAGCACCAACCCAACCCTCCCCGCCCCCTTCCACCACCCAGTCCCTCCCACCCCCCTCAACCACCCATTGAGGCATCCTGGGTCCAGCCGGATCCAGGTGTGGGCGTCTGTGTGGTCCGTACACCAACGATCGCTCTCAGAGCCTCTGGCCCGGCCATTAGAGACTGAAGAGAGAGCAAGAAAGCCAGATAGGAAAAGAGGAAAAAACAAACCAGAAAACTAAAAACTTAAGCCTATACCATAACAGTAATTAATTTTTGGGTCTCAGGCAATTAATTAGCCCCCATTACAATTAAATGTTATGTGCATAATGTTTATCAATTGTCCTTCCTTACAGTGTCCGATATTTCTTGCAAATAACCTTCCGCTTGAATTTCGCTGTTGAAAAAGCGAGTAGTACCTTTGAAAATTACTTTCAAACGGGAAGGGTTTTGTAGGTACACAGTAGCACCGGCTTTTTCAAAAGGGGTGAAAAGCTGCTGCATTCTCCATCTTCTTTCAACTGTTGGATGTGCATAATCTGGTCTTACAAAAAAGGAGAATCCATTATGTTCCCGCTTACTGATAGGCCATGCTAGATCGTAAATGGCTGCCCGTAACAGAAAGTTACCAAAGTACACTAACATTGCCCTTGGGTATTTGGTGGAGTTCTCAACTTGTTTACGTTGTGTGAGGGGAAAGCGGTGGGCCCGCTGAATTTCTTTATCCATATCCCAGGATTCTAATTCCAGGAAAGTTTTTTTCAAAAGAATACTTATATATCCCCTAGGATCGTTTCTCTCCACGGCTTCCGGAATGCAAAGAAAACGGAGGTTATTTCTTCTGGAGCGATTCTCCTGATCTTCAACCTTGAACATTAAGTCTTGGATGATCCCTTCTTGAGATTGTTCTTGCTTTTGGAGGAAGGCAACATCTTTCCCTAAATACTCAGTACGAGTTTCTAGAGATGCCATCCTTTCCGATATCTTGGTGCAAGTGCTAGCTACTTTGTTGACCACCCCTTCTAGCTTCTGAATAGCGGCATGATTCCTTTCACTGTCTTTCTTTATATCCTTATGGAAGTCTCTGATAGTCGTCAGAATATCTTTTAAGGAAGGCTCAGCCAGCTTCCCTTTTCTTATAGCCGAACCATGTTGTAGTTGGTTGTCGCTCCCATTTGATTCCTCTTCCCTGTGCTGAGCCAGTAAAGCTCCGTCAGAGTTATTGGATTTATTCCTGCTTTTGCTGACTTGCCCAGTTATGCTTCCTTGGTCTGAACTTTCTTCGAAGTTTGACTTATTAAGCCGTTGGTTCCTTGTTCTCCTTTTCTCAAATTTTTCCCCCGCGGGGTATTACCTTGATCTGAAGCGCTGGATTTCTTGGCTTGGGAATCTGTACCTTCAATTGTTGAACCTCGAGCTGGATTGATATTATCATCGCTAATCTCACTGTTGTAGATAGACCAGTCTTGTATATATCTGCATCCGATCCCTCAGATGGATTTTCTGCTTCAGATTGTCTCAACTTCGCAATAGATGGATTACGTATGGAACTAGGAGTCTCATTATAACCAGATTGCTTTAAAAGAGACTTTGTAGAGGTTTCAGGGTCTGGTTCCAAATGTATCATCCTATTCTCCTCATTCTTAAATAGTTCAACCGATCCTGGATGTTCTGAAACTTTTTTCACCCCTTCCTTGGGTATAGGGCTGAAGATGCTGGCATCATAAATGGTATTCCAATGTGCTAAATATAATGATATTGATACAAATTTGACTTTATTATAAATGTGTTTCTTCATAGTTGAACTCTGCACCATCCTGTTCTCATAATGTTGCACTTGATCTTGGTTCCTATTCAAACGCACAGTCATGGCCTTCATTGCTAACCTTAGTGGACATGCACAGACTTTGTGTCACTCAGCTCAATTCAATTATGCAAGAA
>NW_028246171.1:17500-22500 GCF_964263255.1 Lissotriton vulgaris | reverse complement strand
GCGAGACGCAGGGGTGCCGGGGCCTGGCGGCGGCGGCACCCCTCGGAACGGTCGTTCCGAGCTGCTGTGGAAACGTGCTGGGCAGGGAGGGGTGACGGTGTGGCGCGCGGGGCCGGACGAGACCTGCTGGGCAGCAGCATCCGAGGGCCTGGCGCACACCGACCCCTCCTGCTCGGGTCGGACCACTGGGGGGCACGAGCTGCCGGGGCCGCTCGGCCTTCGCTCTGCTGGGTTCGAAGGGGCCTCCCGCCAGGCGGCGGCAGGCCCTCGAGTCGGACGGTCCATGCGGGGTGGAAGCTCCTTGCTTGAAACAACAGCCGAGGCTGGCCAAGCAGTCCATCCCTAAACGGACCGAGAGTGCCCAATCGATCAGAGAGTACAGCCGGGGGGAAAACGTCTCCTGGCATCCCCGGACCTCACGGAGGTCTGCCTGAGCAAACTCCGAGGAAACGGGACCATCGGGAGGGGGCCGAGAGGCAGGTGCGTACCCGGGCCCCTGGGGGCCCCGGGAGGCGGGCCCGGGTGCTGCCTGGCCCCGTCTCGGCATGGCCAGACCTCGCGGAGGCCTGCCTGAGCAAACTCGAAGGAAAAGGCCCGTCGGCGAGGGGGCTGAGCGGCAGGTGCGTACCCGGGCCCCTGGGGGCCCCGGCGGGCGGGCCCGGGTCCTGCCTTCCCCGGATTGAGAACCGCCGGACCTATCGGAGGTCGGACTGTGGGGAAAAACTCGGAGAAAAAGGACCATCGGGAAGGGGCTGAGAGGCAGGTGCGTTCCCGGGCCCCTGGGGGCCCCGGCGGGCGGGCCCGGGTGCTGCCTGGCCCCGTCTCAGCATGGCCAGACCTCGCGGAGGCCTGCCTGAGCAAACTCGGAGGAAAAGGCCCATCGGCAAGGGGGCTGAGCGGCAGGTGCGTACCCGGGCCCCTGGGGGCCACGGCGGGCGGGCCCGGGTCCTGCCTTCCCCTGATTCAGAATCGCCAGACCACACGGAGGTCTGACTGACCCTCTCCCTAGTAATCCGGAGGAAAATTACCCCCCTTTCTTGTAATCCGTGCACTCGAGGTGACAGAGGGGACCCAAGGCGCGAAAGTACCCGACCTCCTGGAGCCCTGGCTGGGATCCGGGAGGCAAATGGCACCTCATCGGGACTTCCAGGGAAGTTCGGCCATCTGGTCGCCCCCATAGGAAAGCATTGCGGGAGACCAGATGGCCGAGGCGATCCTGGAGACCAGATGGCCGAGGGGATACGGGAGACCAGATGGCCGAGGGGATCCCGGAGACCAGATGGCCGAAGGGGAACCCGGAGACCAGATGGCCGGGCACGAAAGTCAAGCCAGCCGGTGTCTCTCTGTGCCCCGACGAAAAAGTGAGCTGGCGCCAGGGAACGGCAGGGTGGGGACCGGAGGCCCAGGGCCTGTGGCACCCGACCTGGGGCCCGGGCGGGCCCCTGGACCCAGCCCGGGCTCCGATGCACGGAGACGCAGGGGACGCCTTCCCGGGCCCTCCGGATCCCGTCCCGGGCACCCTGCCACGCAGCAGGACTAAGGACAGAGCCCGGGATGGGGAGGCCGCCCTCCCCGGGCCCTCAGGGGCCCCGGCCGGAGCTGCTGAACTCAGCCGAGCGAGGGGAGGCTTCCCGGGCACAAGGTAGCCCCGTCCCGGGGCTTTGGCGGTGTGGCATGTCGTTGGACGGCGCCCAGGGCCGTAGCACACAACCCGGGGCCCGGCCGGGCCCCTGGACCCAGCCAAGGCACCCGGGCCCGGAGGCGCAGGGGAAGCCTCCCCGGGCCCTCCGGGCCCCGTCCCGGGCACCCTGCCACGCAGCAGGACCGAGGACAGAGCCCGGGATGGGGAGGCCGCCCTCCCCGGGCCCTCGGGGGCCCCGGCCGAAGCTGCTGAACTCAGCCCGGCAAGGGGAGGCTTCCCGGGCACAACGGAGCCCCGTCTCAGGCCTTTGGCAGTGCGGCAGGCCGGGGGACAGGGCCCGGGGCCGTAGCACCCGACCCGGGGGCCCCGCCGGGCCCCTGGGATCCCAAGCCCGGAGGCGCAGGGAAAGCCTCCCCGGGCCCTCCGGACCCCGTCCCGGGCACCCTGCCACGCAGCAGGACCAAGGACAGAGCCCGGGATGGGGAGGCCGCCCTCCCCGGGCCCTCAGGGGCCCCGGCCGGAGCTGCTAAACTCGGCCGAGCGAGGGGAGGCTCCCCGGGCTCGGAGGAAACCCCGTCCTGGTCCTTTGGCAGTGCAGCAGGCCGCGGGACCGGGCCCAGGGCCGTGGCACCCGACCCGGGGCCCGGCCGGGCCCCTGGACCCCATCCAGGCCTTCCTGCCACGCGGCAGGCTCAGGGACGGATCCGGGGCTGGGGCGGCATCCTGGCATGTCCAGCTGCCGGCGGAGGACCGCTAGGCCAAGGGGGGTCCCAGAATGCCTTGTCCCTACCAATCCGGAGGAAAATTACCCCCACTTCTTGTAATCTGGGCACACAAGGTGACAGAGGGGACCCAGGGCGCAAAAGTGCCCGACCTCCTGGAGCCCTCGCTGGGACCTGGGAGGCGAATGGCACCCCATCGGGACTTCCAGGGAAGTCCGGCCATCTGGTCACACCATAGGAAAGCGTTGCGGGCGACCAGATGGCCGAGGCGAGAGGGGCGACCAGATGGCCAGGACCGAAATGACACCGATCTGACTGCCCCGGGCCCGTAGGGCTCAGGAGCTGCGGGGCCCCTGGGTCCGGGGCTCCGGGGCTGCAGGGCTCGGGGGCAGCAGGGCTCCGGGGCTGCGGGGCTGCCGGGACCATGACCCATGGCCCCCCGTCCCGGGCTCTTCCAAACGGCGTGGGCTGGAGGAGGGAGCCCCCGGACGCCTCGGAGGTGTTGCCCGGGGCACATCCCATCTGGTCCCGGGGAGGGTGCCTGGGCATACCCTTGCCCCTAGTAATCCGGAGGAAAATTACCCTTCTTTCTTGTAATCCGTGCACGCGAGGTGACAGAGGGGACCCAGGGCGCAAACGTGCCCGACCTCCTGGAGCCCTGGCTAGGGTCCGGGAGGCGAATGGCACCTCATCGGGACTTCCAGGGAAGCCTGGCCATCTGGTCGCCCCCATAGGAAAGCATTGCGGGAGACCAGATGGCCGAGGTGATCCTGGAGACCAGATGGCCGCGACCGAAATGACGCCCATTCTGCCTGCCCCGGGCCTGTAGGGCTCCGGGGCTGCAGGGCTCCGGGGCTCCGGGGCTCCGGGGCTCCGGGGCTCCGGGGCTCCGGGGCTCCGGGGCTGCTGGGCTCCGGGGCTGCTGGGCTCCGGGGCTCCGGGGCTGCTGGGCTCCGGGGCTCCGGGGCTGCTGGGCTCCAAGGCTCGGGGGCTGCAGGGCTCCGGGGCAGCAGGGCTCCGGGGCTCCGGGGTTGCAGGGCCCGGGACCCATGGAGCCCGTCTCAGGCTCTTCCAGACGCTGCGGGTCGGAGGAGGGAGCCCCGGACACCTGGGAGGTGTTGCCCGGGGCACATCCCATCTGGTCCCTGGCAGGGGACCTCCAGCACAGGGAGGGTGCCTGGGCATACCCTTCGCCCCTAGTAATCCGGAGGAAAACTACCCTCCTTTCTTGTAATCCGTGCACGCGAGGTGACAGAAGGGAACCAGGGCGCAAACGTGCCCGACCTCCTGGAGCCCTTGCTGGGGTCCGGGAGGCGAATGGCACCTCATCGGGACTTCCAGGAAAGTCCGGCCATCTAGTCGCCCCCCTAGGAAAGCATTGCGGGAGACCAGATGGCCGAGGCGATCCTGGAGACCAGATGGCCGGGACCGAAATGACGCCCAATCTGCCTGCCCCGGGCCTGTAGGGCTCGGGAGCTGCAGGGCTCGACGGCTGCAGGGCTCCGGGGCTCCAGGGCTGCAGGGCTCCAGGGCTGCAGGGCTCCGGGGCTCCGGGGCTCCGGGGCTCCAGGGCTCCAGGGCTCCGGGGCTGCTGGGCTCCAGGGCTCGGGGGCTACAGGGCTCCAGGGCAGCAGGGCTCCGGGGTTGCAGGGCCCGGGACCCATGGAGCCTGTCCCGGGCTCTTCCCCACGCCGCGGGTCGGAGGAGGGAGCCCCGGACACCTGGGAGGTGTTGCCCGGGGCACATCCCATCTGGTCCCCGGCAGGGAACCACCAGCCCCGGGAGGGTGCCTGGGCATACCCTTGCACCTACTAATCCGGAGGAAAATTACCCCCCTTTCTTGTAATCCGTGCACCCGAGGAGACAGAGGGGACCCAGGGCGCAAACGTGCCCGACCTCCTGGAGCCCTGGCTGGGATCCGGGAGGCAAATGGCACTTCATCGGGACTTCCAGGGAAGCCCGGCCATCTAGTCGGCCCCATAGGAAAGCTTTGCGGGCGACCAGATGGCCGAGGGGAGAGGGCCGACCAGATGGCGGGGACCGAAAGGACGCCAATCTGCCTGCCCCGAGAGCCTCCCTGGGCCCTGGTGGACCCTCCGTCCCCGGCGCCCGGACCGGCTTGCAGGACGGAGTGGTTCCCGCACCCCAGGGCCTGCCGGAGGGAACCCGAGCCCCGGGCCCGGTCCCAGGCCCGGCTCCCGAACCCTAGGCCAGGCCCGGGAGAGCCTCCCCTGGGCTGCAGGGCTACAGGGCTCAGGGGGGGGGGTTCTGCAGGGCTCCGTGGGCTGCAGGGCTTCGGGGCTGCCGGGCTCGGGGGCTCCAGGGCTGCCGGGCTCGGGGGCTCCAGGGCTACGGGGCTGCAGGGCTCCTCGGGGGGGGCTCCAGGGCTCACGGGCTCCGGAGCTGCAGGGCAGCAGGGCTGCAGGGCTCTGGGGGAGGGGGCTCCAGGGCTCCGGGGCTCCGGGGGCTCCAGGGCTGCAGGACGGAGGGTTATTCCCGCACCACCGGGCCCTGCCGGACGGGGCCCAAGCCCCGGGCCCGCTCCCGGTCCCTGCTTCTGAAACCCTAGCCAGGCCGGGGAGAGCCTCCCTTGGCTCGGATGAAAAACCTGGAACCCCGGCCGGCTTGCAGGACGG
>NW_028246171.1:5000-7500 GCF_964263255.1 Lissotriton vulgaris | reverse complement strand
CCCCGGGCCCTCAGGGGCCCCGGCCGGAGCTGCTGAACTCAGCCGAGCGAGGGGAGGCTTCCCGGGCACAAGGTAGCCCCGTCCCGGGGCTTTGGCGGTGTGGCATGTCGTTGGACGGCGCCCAGGGCCGTAGCACACAACCCGGGGCCCGGCCGGGCCCCTGGACCCAGCCAAGGCACCCGGGCCCGGAGGCGCAGGGGAAGCCTCCCCGGGCCCTCCGGGCCCCGTCCCGGGCACCCTGCCACGCAGCAGGACCGAGGACAGAGCCCGGGATGGGGAGGCCGCCCTCCCCGGGCCCTCGGGGGCCCCGGCCGAAGCTGCTGAACTCAGCCCGGCAAGGGGAGGCTTCCCGGGCACAACGGAGCCCCGTCTCAGGCCTTTGGCAGTGCGGCAGGCCGGGGGACAGGGCCCGGGGCCGTAGCACCCGACCCGGGGGCCCCGCCGGGCCCCTGGGATCCCAAGCCCGGAGGCGCAGGGAAAGCCTCCCCGGGCCCTCCGGACCCCGTCCCGGGCACCCTGCCACGCAGCAGGACCAAGGACAGAGCCCGGGATGGGGAGGCCGCCCTCCCCGGGCCCTCAGGGGCCCCGGCCGGAGCTGCTAAACTCGGCCGAGCGAGGGGAGGCTCCCCGGGCTCGGAGGAAACCCCGTCCTGGTCCTTTGGCAGTGCAGCAGGCCGCGGGACCGGGCCCAGGGCCGTGGCACCCGACCCGGGGCCCGGCCGGGCCCCTGGACCCCATCCAGGCCTTCCTGCCACGCGGCAGGCTCAGGGACGGATCCGGGGCTGGGGCGGCATCCTGGCATGTCCAGCTGCCGGCGGAGGACCGCTAGGCCAAGGGGGGTCCCAGAATGCCTTGTCCCTACCAATCCGGAGGAAAATTACCCCCACTTCTTGTAATCTGGGCACACAAGGTGACAGAGGGGACCCAGGGCGCAAAAGTGCCCGACCTCCTGGAGCCCTCGCTGGGACCTGGGAGGCGAATGGCACCCCATCGGGACTTCCAGGGAAGTCCGGCCATCTGGTCACACCATAGGAAAGCGTTGCGGGCGACCAGATGGCCGAGGCGAGAGGGGCGACCAGATGGCCAGGACCGAAATGACACCGATCTGACTGCCCCGGGCCCGTAGGGCTCAGGAGCTGCGGGGCCCCTGGGTCCGGGGCTCCGGGGCTGCAGGGCTCGGGGGCAGCAGGGCTCCGGGGCTGCGGGGCTGCCGGGACCATGACCCATGGCCCCCCGTCCCGGGCTCTTCCAAACGGCGTGGGCTGGAGGAGGGAGCCCCCGGACGCCTCGGAGGTGTTGCCCGGGGCACATCCCATCTGGTCCCGGGGAGGGTGCCTGGGCATACCCTTGCCCCTAGTAATCCGGAGGAAAATTACCCTTCTTTCTTGTAATCCGTGCACGCGAGGTGACAGAGGGGACCCAGGGCGCAAACGTGCCCGACCTCCTGGAGCCCTGGCTAGGGTCCGGGAGGCGAATGGCACCTCATCGGGACTTCCAGGGAAGCCTGGCCATCTGGTCGCCCCCATAGGAAAGCATTGCGGGAGACCAGATGGCCGAGGTGATCCTGGAGACCAGATGGCCGCGACCGAAATGACGCCCATTCTGCCTGCCCCGGGCCTGTAGGGCTCCGGGGCTGCAGGGCTCCGGGGCTCCGGGGCTCCGGGGCTCCGGGGCTCCGGGGCTCCGGGGCTCCGGGGCTCCGGGGCTGCTGGGCTCCGGGGCTGCTGGGCTCCGGGGCTCCGGGGCTGCTGGGCTCCGGGGCTCCGGGGCTGCTGGGCTCCAAGGCTCGGGGGCTGCAGGGCTCCGGGGCAGCAGGGCTCCGGGGCTCCGGGGTTGCAGGGCCCGGGACCCATGGAGCCCGTCTCAGGCTCTTCCAGACGCTGCGGGTCGGAGGAGGGAGCCCCGGACACCTGGGAGGTGTTGCCCGGGGCACATCCCATCTGGTCCCTGGCAGGGGACCTCCAGCACAGGGAGGGTGCCTGGGCATACCCTTCGCCCCTAGTAATCCGGAGGAAAACTACCCTCCTTTCTTGTAATCCGTGCACGCGAGGTGACAGAAGGGAACCAGGGCGCAAACGTGCCCGACCTCCTGGAGCCCTTGCTGGGGTCCGGGAGGCGAATGGCACCTCATCGGGACTTCCAGGAAAGTCCGGCCATCTAGTCGCCCCCCTAGGAAAGCATTGCGGGAGACCAGATGGCCGAGGCGATCCTGGAGACCAGATGGCCGGGACCGAAATGACGCCCAATCTGCCTGCCCCGGGCCTGTAGGGCTCGGGAGCTGCAGGGCTCGACGGCTGCAGGGCTCCGTTGCTCCAGGGCTGCAGGGCTCCAGGGCTGCAGGGCTCCGGGGCTCCGGGGCTCCGGGGCTCCAGGGCTCCAGGGCTCCGGGGCTGCTGGGCTCCAGGGCTCGGGGGCTACAGGGCTCCAGGGCAGCAGGGCTCCGGGGTTGCAGGGCCCGGGACCCATGGAGCCTGTCCCGGGCTCTTCCCCACGCCGCGGG